>NW_010143535.1:0-273 GCF_000699245.1 Pterocles gutturalis
ATTCCTGGGAGGGGGAGTGAGCGACTGTGTGGTGTTTGTCTGCCAGCCAGGTTTAGACCACAACAAGAGGGTAGAAATAAGGGGACAGAGACATCACTCCTGGGAAAGAGAGAAATGGGAAGAACCCCCTATTACATCTGATTCACATTCTTCCTCCCACCACCAAGACCCTTGTCCTGGGTTAAGCTGAACAGTTTAGTTGTTGAATTGTTCTTATCTCAACCCGCGAGTCCTTTTTTCCCTTTACCTCTTTAATTCTCTCCCCCATCCTCG
>NW_010143535.1:374-732 GCF_000699245.1 Pterocles gutturalis
ACCCCCTCCAGCAGAAGCCCAGCACAGCTTTGTGGGGAGTCTGGGTCCTGGTCCTGCACCAGCACTGACCCACCAACTCTGCTCTGGCCAGATGCAGGTTTGCACCTTAAATGTTCTGTGGAGAGAGGCAGGAATGAACCCTTGAAGGGCTGTTTGTGAGAGGATGGAGAGGAAGGAGCAGCCCAAAGTTGAGCACCTGTGTCAGCAGTATGGACTGTGTAGGATGAAAGTGCAGTTTTCTTAAAGTCTTCATTGCCTAAGGCCCAGACAGAAATGTTTTCACTCACCTTCACAGAAGTGAGAAATTAGAGTTGATGCTAAATATAGGGGGGGGGGGGGAAAGGAGGGATGGGAGAAA
>NW_010143535.1:763-27252 GCF_000699245.1 Pterocles gutturalis
AACAACAGTACTTAATTTAGCTTCCTCAACTCAGATGTGTGATAGCATCTTGTACTATGTGTATTCATACAATATTTGGGGTTTTCCTGTCTATTTTGATATGAAGTACATATAATTCATCATGTCCTATGGCCCAAAATATGCTTTTACTGTGAGATGCAATAGTATAAGTAGCACTAGAGAGATCCATGATTTTGTCTCATTAATCTTTCAAGGCAAAAGTGTTTCTTTGGGTTTCCCAGCTGCCAAAATTACAATCTCGGCCTGAGATTTGAAAGATAGACCATACACTTTTTCGTTTGCTTATCAGCACTTATCTTTTTTCTTTAAGTGTGTGACAAGCAAATTCTTCCACTGGTGACATTTGTTCAACCTGGTTGTCTTCAGTGGACTCTCATGGCAAAGACAAAATGGAGGCATTTAATCAATGGATTTTCAAACACCATGAGATGAGATGAGATGAGATGAGATGAGATGAGATGAGATGAGATGAGATGAGATGATTTGCTTCATAGTCACACAGCAGACAAGAAGAGGTCTCTCTTTTGTCCTACCTTGGTACTGTCTCAGCTAGACAATACTACCAAATGTGTTTTTGATAACCAATAAAAAGCAGGTTCAGCCCTTTCGCCCTCTGATAAATTCATTACTGAAGACAAAATAAAAGCAGTTATCACCAGAAGGAAAAAAGTAGTACTACAGAGTCAGCAGATTGATTAATATTGTGCCTTCTTGACTGTAACACCTTCACAAAATGGAGCCCAGCTCCATCAAAGCAAAAAATAAAATAAGAAAATGAAACACCAGAAGATACATTTAGCTGCTCTTGCTCACTTCATGTGCTGGTTGGTTTTGTATCTGTCTGCTTTAATTTGTCTACTTAAAAAAAAACATCCAAGTGTGTTCATATAAGAGTTGACCCTAATTTATATTGATTTAGAAACAGTTTATTTTAAATGGTGCAATCTTGAACTGCTGAATAACCTGAAAAATAATCACTTTCACTGTTTCTTGGAAGGAAAAAAATTACCCATCTTCTTTCTTTTTTTTTCATGTCCTCTTTGTTCCCCTCCCTTCTGTTAAATGTGCATCCCCAAGCATGAAAAAGCCATCTCTGGCAAGAATTTTAATAGCTGTTGTTAGCAGTTCTGGCACTAATTAATAATTTCAAAGGCTTCTCTGCTTCCCTGTCAGTGTCTGCGCAGGGAGTGGAAGCAGCTGCCTCCTTCTGCAGCCCCACTGGAGAGAGACAATATAGCAGTCCTGGGCTGCGTCTGCACAGACCAAAGCAGACAGACACCAGCTTGTTCCATCCAAACTGAAGCACAACCCCAGTTCCAGTCCAGGAGCTATACGTCCCATGGTGTAAAACACTGTACTATATGCTCCCATATGCAGTACTGAGCCATCTGTAGCGCTTTGGGATTGCAGACAGTACTTTCTGTATGTTGATACTGCATTGCAACAGTATAGATATACCAAAGGAGATACTGAGACTAACTGTACCTACGCTGCTTCCCTAAAAGACAGGGCTGGGTGGTGACCTAAAGCCTGACGTATTCCCTGACTCTTGTGTGCCCACATGCTCTGCCACTCAGCACCTCCTGGTGCCTCTGTATCAGGCAATGCAGGTACTCTTCTGGAAAGAGACCCATGAGGATGTGATCTGGCTGCCCGGCATGAGGCTGGCTGGTGAGCAATGCTGTGCTCAGCCCATTTCCAGTGCAAGTAGCTCTCTGTCTGAGCTAGTGCAAAGGCATAGCCCAAGTCTGAGTTTTCTCATGTGAGCACAGGATTTGAAGGGAAATTGGAACTTGAGGCTGGTCTTTGACCTTTATCTTAAATACATTGCAGATGTACCTACTGAGACAAAAAGGGTCAATCAGTCACTGTGAGCAAAACACAACTCCCCAGAAGAAAATTAGCAAAAAATGGTTACTAGAAAGGTGTGCTAAAGAGTGTAAGCTTGCAAACTATGGTAA
Organism: Pterocles gutturalis; assembly: GCF_000699245.1. Lineage (NCBI taxonomy): Eukaryota > Metazoa > Chordata > Aves > Pterocliformes > Pteroclidae > Pterocles > Pterocles gutturalis. The sequence goes on from NW_010143535.1 coordinate 2,746, forward strand.
ACATTGAATATCTCCTTATTTGTAGATCAATTGTAGTGTAGAAGAGGATAAAATAAGGTTATTTGCGTGTCAAAAAGCATAACCTACTAGGAAGAACTCAATGAATAAAAAATTTAATTTTCTCCCTTAATATAGATCCAAGCTTAAACCGGACATGATGCAGTACTATCACTCTAGTATATGTCTCATGGAGACATATTCCAGATTTGACATATTTGCCACAATCATTTTGCTCTGTAGGATCCTGTGATCAACTGTTTGTGGCTTTAACATTACTCAGGGCAGCAGGAAGAAAATGACACTGTAGCCTTTTCTTTTGAGACTCCAGGAAACAAAACTTTAGGAAAGTAGAGTTATTATAATGCTGACACTAAGATTGAGTTTACTTTATCTGAAAATCTATTATACAAATAATATTTGAGTTAAATTCTATTGGCCTTCTTTCCTTCCCCCACTCCTACCAGCATTAGGCTTACAACTGTACTCTGTAAGTTAAAAAGGTAACCAGTTATGCCTGCATACAGACAGAACAAATAGAATTATATCAAGAAAACATACCTGTGTAAACTATTTAAAATGCAGACTTTTAAATTATTTTAAGATAGTTTGGATCAAAAGAAGTCTTAAGACCATATTTTTGTCTACGTAACATGCATGTGTATACGATATACAAATTTATTAAATGAGATGTTAAATTATCCTCTTCCCTGTATTGTCTGTTGCCTGCAAATTTTTGTGTAATAACATTAAGTCTAGTGTCCCAAAACTGAAACAAGAGAGGTGTATATTTAGGCACACATACCGCTTGAGAATCTAAAGATGCCTCAATTGTGCTAGCCTTCCCTGCTTCACTTCACTTTAGAAGGTGTTGATACATCTGTCTCCAGTGTTTATATACTGACTAGTGCTATGCATCACTCAGGTAGAGCTGGTAGATACAGGTTTACCAGTCTCAGCTGTATGCCATCCATGAACTCCTCACCACTGGCTCTTCCTCTAAACTTCTGAGTAGCTCCAGACCATAATCTGCCACTGCAAATAAAACAAAATAAACGGGTCTACTGCTAGTAAGTTTCATTCATCCATCTAAATATCGACATATATTGACTCAGTGTGCCGGCTGGGCAAAATTCAGCTTTTGATCAGAGGTTGATTTCCATTTGCAGTCTCAATAAAGCTAAAATAGGAGCTTTATCTTTTACCTTTCCCACTGGAAAAGTTAACTACTCAGCCCTCCTCTGGACTGCAGAGAGCTACAGAAATGCTGCATAAAAGAAAGCTCTATAAACATAGAACTATTGTGCATAAAACTAAACAGTAAAATGTCACTAAAATGATTTAAATTACTAAAATCGAGAACCACAAAGTTAGGAAATGCCAATTGTCTTGTTTATATCTGATTATTCTCTGTTACATAGTTGTCTGCAGGACAAGTAGAACCTATTAATATAATGTGTGTTACGTACTTAGATAAGCTTCAATATGTATGGGTTGTCTCATCTCACTCCAAACTCAGGGCAGGGTGTTATCACATGGACAGGCAGTGTAAGTATGATGTGGGGTTCAGTGTGAGCTCAAGCCCACGTGACAGTTGAGTCATGGTATAACAAACTATTTATCTGACTGGGATGGGCCTTGAATAAGTGATTCATCACTCTCCGTCACCTGTTCTAGCCATTGGATTACCTGTTAAATTAACCATTAATTTCTATTTCATTAATCCTACAAGTGGAAATGCCAACACGCTTAACAGAGAGGCAAATTTTAAGTGGTTTGATGCTAATGGAAGTTCTTTTAAACCATAAGGTAGAGACATGAACCTTTGACTGAATAGCAGCACCTTGGCCGTAGGTCAGTCTGATTCAACTTGTTATATATTGATATAAATTGGAAGAAACTTAGCTAGTGCTAAAAAACCCACGCTAGCATAAGCTGGTCTGAGAACAGACCTGGACCTTGTGGGACTGGGATGGAGGTGAGTGCTTTTGACAGGCTGTTCAATAGCTTACCCAGATCATCTCTGAGATGTATATGGACAATTGAACTGGTTGAATCTGGATGTGAGAAGGAAACTTCACAGGTTTCAGCTTTGTTTGCGTGGGTTGAAAGTGATTCTTTGGGGTGCATCCACTGCTTATAACTGCTCAGCTGTAGATCTGAATGAAGGCTAGAGAAACAAAAAGCTGCCTATGCAGACAAACCACTTGGCTTGATGCCCTCTCTTCAGTGTTTACCCAGGCTGCAGACTGTTTTAGCAAAAGAAATCAAAGAATAAATATGCTCTAAGGTCTAAAGATTCTCTCAACTATGTAAAATCCAAAATAGGGGCATGGAAGGGCAGCTGCTCATTTGCATTCCTGGCATCCAGTGCTAACGACTGGAAGAAACTGTAAGAAATGCTGGATTTGAGATGCATTACTATTTAAAGGAAAACCACACATAACAGAAGAGCACTCTTTGTAAAAATTTTTTGTTTTTGCACTTTCTGTGCTCTTTAGACACATAGTTGAGATGCCTTCATATCAGACATTTTTTATATAGCATGTGTGTTTGGTTTTGTTACTATGCTGAGCTCTCCAGAGACTTTTCTAGGCTGAACTCTGCTCTCCCACATGTCCTCCCACAGCTTCCTTGGGACATCTCTTCTGCAAGGCTGGATCTTCCAGGGTTTTCCTCTCTCAGACACAGGTGACTTGCCCTAGATGTTGCCCTCTCATTTTATTTCCCAGGAACGGATGACTGTTCCTCTCTCCTTTCTTCTTAAAAATTGTGAAAAAAAAGTAAATTACAAGGGTTTCCTTGCAGTGAAACATACCTGTCGAAGTTTCTACTGAAGCAATTTTCCTTTTCAGATTTACAAAGCTTCTGAACAAATCTGGACTGTAAACACCAATACCCGGGGACCATTTGTTTTCACTAGAGGATGTTTGGTTTGGGGGACTGAGCACAGAACTGGAAATATGAGTTAATAAGCTTTCCCCATCTCTGCCTGTGATGATTTCTAAGCATATTTTGCCCTAACAGGACTTGCTAATGTTTAAAATATCTTGCTAATGTTTATAACATCTTCCAGCATTCAGACAGGTAGAAGACAGTGGTGCTCAGCTCATTTTTTGGACTGGTCCCCAGTTGTATCACTGAAAACAATGGAAAGATGAACAGCCTTTTGGTTGTGTTGACAAAAGAGAGACAGTGCCACATTTATACAAACGGTTTTGCTTTAACAGCTGGTCCACATCACAAACTACAGTCCTTCCTGTACGCCTCAGTAGGGCGACAAGTTAGAAATTCCCATTCTCTGCTACTTTAGTAGAAAGCAAGAGGCTCTGATCTTGTATTATGAAATTATTACTCTTGTTTTCTATACTGAGGTGCTTTTGAGGTATAATGAAAAATCCAGAGCAAAATTGTGCTTTTATTTTCCCTCCCATTTGTGTGCCTGTTGTCAGCACCTGAATCTATATAAACTAGGTGTTTGAATTATCACCTGATGCAGCTCTGCTTGTCTGTAGTTCCTTTCCTGTGTTGCTTTTGTGGTGGTGTTTCTTTGGCCCTATTTCCTCCAGCAAGCCTCCGACTCCGGTAGCAGAATCAAGGACATGAAATCCCAGCCCACTTGAAGTTAATGGCAAAACAATCATTGAGTTTAACAGGGCCGTAATTTCAGCACCTAACACCATAAAGCAGCCTTCAGTACAATTGATTTCCTGAATTGCATTCACTGAATATATGATTTATTCTAAGGGTTTCCCAATGTTGTTTGTTCAGAAAGTACCTGCAGCGGCTTCTGGCTTCTCTTTCCTCCGTAATAGCAAATTTCATTGTTATATAATTTAACAAATGAATTTAAGGGTTTACCTGAATGAAGGATGGGATAATAATCTGTCTAAACTTACAATGGAAAACACAAAATCATCAGTACTATGGTCCCATAGGATTTTGAACACATTAGCTGCTGACATTTCACAATCATAAAAAAATCCACCCCACACCCCAAAAACAAGGCACAGAACTGTCTTCCTCAGTAGAAGTGGGTTTTAGGGCCAAAGAGCTGAGTCAACACCAAGCTATAAATGCTTACCCACTGCCTCAGGCATCAGGACTGACCCTGCACTTGAGCCTTTTTTTTTTTTTTTTTTATTTTTTGAAGTGTCATTGAACTTGAACTGGAATTGAATCAGGACAAGCTCAGTCTCAGCTGGCCCCACATCTGACCTCAGTAACAAATTTTGCTGGTTTGATTTCCTCCGTGAAAATCAGATAGATGTATCTAAAGTTATTTTATCAGCGATACCTCAAGCTGGAGATGCTGTGGTTAGTCTGAAGACAGGAAGCTGATTGGCAGTTAGAGTGAGGGAGGACAGAGAAAATGATTACTTCTTTAAAATAAGAGTAGATGGGACCATTTTTGCATGTAGTGAGTAGGAAGGATGGCACAGGGACACGAGCAGCATGAGGCAGAGATGGCCTGACAATGGTGTTCAGGAGCATGTAGGACTGAGATGCACCTAAATGGATTCCCATCCACTGCTGTGACCCTCAAGATCCTTACCCAAGAACTGAGAACACCTTATACAATAACACTGGCTTTTTTAGCAGTCTCATAATGGTACATATTTAGCATGTTATTGAATAATTATGTATCATGACATGTAATTTCATATTGCAGTATGTAATGCTGCTTATTACATAGGATGCAGTTATCCTGTGTAGTGTATAATTCAACTAAGTAGCAAGAAAATGAGGTTTAGAGCCTATAGTTTTTACATGGAATGTAAGTTCATCCGTATGAATCAGTAGTAAAATCAGGATGACATATATTCAGAGGAAAATGGGTTTGACAAACAAGGTCAGTAAAATTTTTGTCTGTAAATGGACAGAGTGGAAGAAATGTTGTTGTTTGGGTCTGTACAGTCAAAGGAGGAATCAGAAAATGAACTGAGTAACCACTGAAAATCAATTAGCATCTTGGCTGAAAGCCTTAATGGAGTAAACACAATTTTTTTTTCTGAATCATAAAATCATGTGAAAGAGAAACATCTCACCTGATGTCCATGAAGCTGTCTAGACATGAAATGTAATGTTGCTGTTAGAAATGCATATACCCCTTAATCAAACTACTGCAAGTAAAAACACACAATTTTGTAAGAAAACATCAAATGAAATTACAGTGTGGTTTATCAACAGGCATTCTCTGTGTATCTTTGATTATATTTATTGCAGGCCTATTCTGATGAGCTGAGTTCCACTAACAATATTAGGGGAAATATCTATTTACTTGACTTGTGATAGTAGTAATTTTTTTTTATTTGAGTTCCAGCTTCTCAGTTGAAGCTTTATTCAATGAAACTTAATAAAAGCACAGGAAGGGACCACTTCCCCACCTGGCAACACGTTGTAGCTTTGTCTCACCCCCAGGGTGACGTACAGCACAGGTATGTGCAGACAGGGTGGTGTATGCCAATTGATTTTGTGGCTTATGTGTATTAGAGACAAGGTTTTGTAATTTTGTTCTTTTAGTTCCAGACCAGCTGTCTAGAAAGCAGATCAGAAGTAACCCACACTCTAAGCCAAGCTACACAAGATTTCATGTGAACAGGTTAGGATCTTGTGTCAGATCTGAAGTTGCTAGCCAATTTATCCATCTTGTTGGTAGGCTATTAGAAGAGAACATATGTTTATTAGACCCATGGCTGAGCTAAATACAGTAGTTGCTGGAGTATATGATGTGGTTATTCTTGAAAAACCAAATGAAATTAAATTAGCTGAACTGTAATTAATTTTGTTTCTTCTGGTCTAACTTCATACCATGTAACACAAGGTAAAAAAAAGAGGCAGTTGCAGAGCACTCATGACCTGATCTCAGCTCTGGAAACCACTCATGTGCTTCCATGTGACTGATGGATGGCAAGTGTTTCCTGAACCCTTTCTGAAGTTTTACTGAAGCACACCCATGGCTAAGGTGGCATTTAAATGGAGAATCGGTGCAGCCATTAAGACCACCCCCCCAGACCTGCACTTCTTCAAGCCTAGCCTTGGCAGCAACCCGCCCTTGGCAGGCGGGCACAGGGCTCTGCCAGCCTGGTGGCTGCCCCAAGCACAGGTGGCACATCCAGCTCTTGAAATGCCCCTCGTGCAGGCTGCAAAGTGCAAGGTGTTTATAGTCTGGGGGAGCTTTATGATGACGTCTTTGTAATTTATGAGGTTTTTTTCCTTTTTTTTTTTTCCCTACTGCCTACATTTTAAATCATTGATGTGATTCTCAGTCATTCTTGTGCCGAGATATAAATCACTCACCTCCCCAACAGCTAGTCATGTGTCTGCAGCAAAGTGCTTTCTGTGTGGTAATTTGAAAGGCAATGAGGGAAAACCAGTACAGATCAATAATGTAGGATTTTTGGGGTGTTTAGAGCAGAAAATGGAATGAAGGATATTCTTTGAGGATAGAACATCTGTTACAGCCCATTACAAATAGGAGAACTTGGATTTAATGGTAAGCCTGTCACGTGGCACTGTTATTGTCCTAACCAAATAAAGAATATGTGTTTACAAGGAATACATTAATGCTTGATGAGGCATGGATAGCACCATAAAATATCAGTTACTTCATGTATTTATGAGGTGAACAGTGACTATTACTGATTTTGTAGAAAAGCCTATCTTGCATTAAAAGGCTCGTGATGAGGAATTTTATAACCACAAACACCAATGACACTAAAGAAGGCAGATCTAGATACTGCAGAGCACATAAGGAAATATGTTGTCTGAAAACATGCTCTTATTTCTGTTCTGTGCTTGGAATTTTTTATTTGCCCCCCATGGGGCTGAGGTGAGCAGACATAAATTTGGCCTTCCCAGGAGAGCCGAGCAGAGAAGCAACCTTCGCTGCAGTTGTGACCCTTTCTGTCTCTGAACTCTGTGATCTGCCCCCTTGCATCCCGAGCTGTGGTACCCCTATTGCCACCACCACTGCCCTAGTTAAAACCAACTGAAACCTCCCTGGTTCCCTTCTGCAAGATGTGGTCCCTGAGATGCCTCCTTGGAGCACTATGGGAAAAGGTGGTGTGGTTTACGGGATGCTTTTAGAAGAAATAACCCACATTCAGAACATTTGTGCACTAATGTAAAGGTTGTTTCTGCTATTAGGGTGGAATGTAATTTAATCTTTAAAAAGAGCTAAGGAGAAAGCTTTCTTACTTATGACAACATTTCTTAAATGGACTATCAGGGAACATCAGATTGCATCTCCACCTGACCTGCAAAGGGAAGACCTTTGTACAATTACATCTATTGTTTTTTGTGGTTTTTGGGGGGCAGGGGTGTGGAGGTGTTAGCAGCACAAGATGGATTTTGAAAAGAATAATTTTGGCAGTTTTGTGCTGTGCAACCTCTCAGTTTTCTGCTTCCACAGCAGTCTAACAGTGGAGTGCCCTGTGTTTGCTTTTTTTTTTTTTTTTTTTTTTGGTGGAAGTTCAGTGTGTTATTGTAACCCTTTTCTTACTCTAAGAAATGAGTCCCCTAAGCTGGCATGGCATGTAGTTTCTAGAAAACTGTTGAATAAGGGATACAAAATATTTTACTTCACACTTCGTATTGCTCCTGATTGCCAGCTTGAAAATTACAACAGCAGTGACAAAAGCTGAAAGACCCGTTCTGCTGTCCTGATTCGTAGGAAAATAATATATTTTTGTGCAAGCTGTCACGGTGAAATCCCTTTGAAACATTACTCAACATGACTGGATTGCAGAGTCAGGTCCTCTTTAAATAAAAGTCTTTAACTTTCAGAAGAACTGAAGGAGTGTGGTTTCATCATTATAGTAAAAAAAGATGCCAATGAAGAAAAGATTAATTTTCCTGTCTCTTGCTGAATCCTTGAAGACTTTTATATGATTCAGTGTGTTTTATGAACTGCGTTTCCAAGAATGCTGGCAGAAAAAAGGTAATCGCTATTTCACCATCATGTCAGCTTTATTTTAACAGGCCTCTACTGATTTTTGGAAAAACAAGGAGCAATAGGAGCCATTATCCATCTCTGTTTGCGTACACCTCTGCCTGGTTACCTGACCTCACCAGCCTGCCTGCTTTATCAAATTTACAGCACACACGGGCCCTGTGAAATTACTCTGGGAGGGAGGAGCAGGGCAAAGCGTGAGCTTAGTGCTCTGAGCGGAGGAGGTAGAAGCCTTCCCAGCAGCCCGGCCAGCAAAATGAGCCATTCCCAAATCTGCAGCTTGGTGTGTTTTCTGGCAAGCTGTTGTGCAGTATCACCGCAAAAAGGCAGCTGTCTCTATTGTAAACTGGGAGCTAAACCCAGCCCCTTCCTCTCCTCTCCCTCCTGCACCTGCCCTCTTTTATATGTTTTTATAGGATGGTGAGATAAAATACAAAATTTCTAGGCTGGCCAAGCTGGAATCTGCTATCCAGCTCATCCCGAAGGAGTGCTGCATATGTGCGCTCTGTGCATATGTATCCCGTCTTCTTTGGGAGTGATGCAGGTGCACAAACATAAATCTCTAGAGCCCTCTCAAGTGCCTGATACGGCCAAGCTGTCCCAGGGGGCTGGCAGAAAGGACCAAGAGCTTAAAAGAGGTCTCTGCCTCTAGAGCGGTTGGTGGATTATTCTTCCCTCTGTGTTCAAACACACTATAGCAAAATAATCATACCAGTGTTCAAGAGCATATACATTCTGAGTCTTAAGCACTGCTGTTTGGGTCAGTCTAGAAATCTCTCCTGCTGTCTCCAATCACATTCTGTGGCAGATGCTGAGGAAAAGCTTGACAGGAGAAGGAGGTGAACAGAGTGACCTTGAATTTGCTGTACTCCTCAGCTCCCAGAAGTCAGCTGCTTTGGGGCTTCAGAGATGAGGGTTGCATGCAGACGCTCATACTGACGTGCCACCTATCTGATGTTTAGTCAGTCAATCACTTTCTAAACCCTTTTTCCTGTGGATGGCTCTCGCCACAGGCTGTTAGTGAGTACCATGATACTACTCTACGCCATATAAAAAAAAGGACTTTCTTCTGCTTGCTCTTAAAATCGCTCTCGATAAATTCACTGGAAACCCATTAGTTCTTATATTATGAGAAATAGCAAGAATCATGAACCATCTAGGATTTTGCAGACCTTTGTATTCTCCTCCAGGATAAAGAGTCAATAGTCTTCAAGGGTGACCCTTAATATTGGAGCTACTTCATCCTTCTGATGATCCCTGTTGCCTTTCTCCCTGCCTTTCACATCTCTGTTAGACTGATCTGGAAACGGGGTGACAAGAGCTGCATGAAGAGTCTGAAGTGTGATTGCACTGTGAAATGACACGGCAGCATAATGATGATTTTCTGTGCTCTTCTCTTTTTGACCATTTGCCAAATGTTGCAATGCAGGCTATGTATCAGAGCAGACTTGCTTAGTACCAGGTATCCAGCCAAACAGGTTTCAAAGACTTTCTAGTAATGATTTGAATGATAGTTTTTCATACAAAATAGAATCAGATTTTTTGTATTCTTTAGCTTATACCTAAAATATAGCACTGAGAAGAGGCAAAAAGGCTTAGAACCAGAAACTCCCGGTTTTACAGTGGAATAGAGCTTGCATTGGCAGCCTGTATGAGTTGTACTGTGTTGTGTTTTATACCTGCAGCTGTTCCAGGACTAAATATTACTCATCCCAGACCTCAGGAAAGTGTAATTACATGGAATAAAGCCCACATTTGAAGGGGGAGCTGGAAAACTTGTTCTGAAACCATTTGTTGAAAGCTGGGTAGAGTTTGAAACATTAAGAGGTAATCCCAGGGAAGATGGATTGGTGACCAGAATTCAAGAAAAGCAGTCAGATGTGAATAATAAATTACATTTCTTACAAGACTCTGTGGTTTCTCACATGGGCACTTACATGGTACATATAAAACTACACACATGAGGTACAGTTTCCAGACTCTTTTTCTTTACTTTTTGTAACTCTATTTTATAGATTTTATAGGTAGAATTAATGTCATGTGTTTTGTCCACCTGAGCACATCTATATATTACAGCACAGCTCCAAGTGTCATGAACAATTTATAGTGCAATATTTGTAGCCAATATGTTAAACATTAACGCGATGGCCATTGACCCTGACTGGGCCCATGGGCAGCAGTGCTGAGTAAGTAACCACACTGCTAGTGACATTATACTTTGCTCTGCCTGTCAGCCTGGGCAGTAGTACAGCAGATCAATGTTTTACTTTTTAAATTGTTCGTTGCCAGGAGCAACGTCACAGGGCATTGCTGCCTGCAGGCTGGCGTGGGGACCATAAGTCAGGCACCTATAATCTTTCTGCTTATGAATAATAAGGTGTGTGTCTGAACACTGACAGAGATCACATTCACATGTGACATGTTTTTCTTTCCTTTTACTTGCTACCAAGGACTAAATTGATACATTGCAGTGGTCCCAGGAATGAAGTCTTGCAGACTGTATATGATCCAGCTGTTTCAGGTGGCTTGGATTCTGGAGTCCAGGTGTGTGCCTGAACACTGACAGAGATCACATTCACAAAATATGTTTTTCTTTCCTTTTACTTGCTACCAAGGACTAAATTGATACATTGCAGTGGTCCCAGGAATGAAGTCTTGCAGACTGTATATGATCCAGCTGTTTCAGGTGGCTTGGATTCTGGAGTCCTTGCTGCTTAGAAAGAGTATCAGGCAGCAGATCTACTTCTGGGATGCGCACTTTGGGATCTAGAGGTAAGACACCGCTTCCAAACCTAGAGAGTTTGAAAATACGTAGGATTTTAAAATTGATGCAGAGCAACAGCAATTCAGACAAATCCACTTGCCCATTTTTTTCTGTGAAAATTATAGGCACTTTCAATAGACAATTGTTAACAGATAAAACTGTAATGAAAAAATTATGATTCCCAGGGAAAAGATTTATATTTTATTTTAAAGAACCCCCTGTGCCTGAAATTCCTGAAGCTTTTGGGGAAGAGAAAGTTATTTTTTAAAGATTTTTCAAAGAAAGATGAAAACAATCCAACAACTGGTCCAGTGTTTTGACCAGCACTAATCACAATCCCTGGAGGGGTTCAAGAGACGTGTAGGAGTGGTGCTTTGGGACGTGGTTCAGTGGGTTAGGTGGTGTTGGGTTGATGGTTGGACTTGATGATCCTTGAGGTCTTTTCCAACCTTAATGATTCTGTGATTCTCTGATTCTGTGATTTAGATGGCACTGGTGGGCTTTTTGAGAACACCCCATGTATTTTCTCCTGTTTTCTCTGTTGCTTCCATGTAGGATTAAGACTATTTTTTCGATACTAAGTAAACTTTCTCCTTGTAGTAGATGACATTTCTTAATGTATCCTTAATGTAAATTCAGGCAAACAGAGACCAAAACTCTGAAAGCTTTTGCCCTTGAGATTCCTGATGTCCTGTGTGGTCATTAGTAGATGCATTTTCATATCTCTCTCATCAGATTTCTGTGTCAGTGGCAGCTACTACTAAAACAGGGTCAAAAGGCTCAGTAAATCTAGGTCATAGAACTAGTAGAAATTGTCTCATGTGACCTTCCCAATCCTTTTTTTTTTGTTACCTGTTAGGTTATTGCAGTCTTCTGCAGGCCTGCAGGCTCAAACTCTATGTGCTTGCCAGTATTTCTGTTCCTTTACTTGTCCCACTCTATGCCAGTCGTGAGAGTGGCCTGTTCTGGGCTTATTCCCTTCTCCTCAGAGCCACATCCAGTGCAGGTAGGATTGCAGTCCTCTCCAGAGGCTCCCTGAGGTTATCCTTTGACCAGGTCAAAATGAAAAAACTGATATTAAAGTCAGAGATATCACTACACAGCTTCCACAGCCACTTAACAGTGCAAAGACCCAAGCATCTCCAGGAGGTGACTGGGTGTGTGCCCACTGCAGTGTAAGGATCTTACAAACTTCACCTCCCATAAAGAGTCTTTGTATTTGCAGTGTGTACAGATAATAGGTGCTTCACAGAACACATCCTTTTCCTCAGGGGATCCTCTTAATCTGGTTTATCAAGGATAACTCACCATAAAGATATGAGATGAGTGAGATGGGTTGCTGAAGGACAGAAAAAATCATTACATGATTTAGGCATGTTCCACGTAGTCATCCCTACCGCTACGCAGACAGAAGCTTGTTGACTGCAAATTGAATATAGGGAAACTCCACATGTAACAGTGTATAAAGCTATCAAGCGTGGTTTGTTATACTGGTCAAATATTGCAAGTTCTGCTGTTCAGGCTCAGAGGTGTGAACATCTTTCAGATTTGTGGCTAACGAATAAATTTATTCTTAGCAATATGAATCATAAAATATATTAGCTAGGAACAACATCTTCCAACCATCGAGCCAGGCCCTCAGATGAAGGGGGGCCTTGCCTTTTAGTCCAGCCATACACAAGTCATATTCTGATAAGAACTGAATAAGAAATTTGAGGCATTATAGGGTAGATCACTATGGTTTCATTAGTCTGTATGGATAGCCATTATTTGTTAATTTCAGCTGTTGTAACGCAAGGATTGACAGAAAATTCTGCAGATTATCTTTATCTTATGTTCCTGGGGATATTTCTGTTCATGTTGGTTGAAGATAGACCGCTGCAATTTCTGCAGCTATGTTGCTATAGAGCTTGTTACTGAATACACTATTGATCTTTGTAAGACTGAGATGTTTTGCACAAAGTATCCTAACATTTTAGCCATTCTGTTTTTCTCTGTTTCCCTTCCCTTGGGATAGGACTAAAATATGTGAGATAAAAAGTTGGAAAGAGAACACTAAAGGATTGTATGCTAATACAGAGAGAAAATGGGTTTTGCCTTTCTGGTTTCTTTACTTAAACAATACCTATATGTGTCATAAAATGGTAATAATGCCAAAAGTCTTGCTGTGATAACTTGATTTGAAATGTCTCTATATTTTAGCCCTGGCTGTGATCTGAAGCTCTGAACTCTAGATTAGTAAAATCCAGAGGTGGAGTGCATGTGGAGATAACATCTGTTGTAACTGATGTTGTCTTTTAAAGGGTAATCTCTGATGCATAGAGCTGAGTGGGACTGTATTTCACTGCATCCCTTGCTGTGCCTGCTGATCATGTAGACATACCTCAAGTTAACTTTAAATATCTCATTTGGGTAGGGCTACCAGCAGAGCAGAAGAGGTTTGGGGTTCATAGGTAAACCGCCTGAATGTTTTTCTCAGTTGCTGGGTGGATTTTGCTACCAGACAGAGATAGTTTAAAACAAGGTTGAGCACGTCTGTATGTATTTCAGTTATGGCTTTGACCACTGCAAGTACGGATCCTGACTAGTACAAAAATAAATTAAAAAACTCTGCAAATACAAAAGTTGTCTTTATATATGCTTTACTAGAAACACAATATTACTATGCCGGTATCCAAAATACCACTTCTACTGCCTGTTTCCCAGCGGTACATTAAGGACCTGATTCTTCACTCCTTTATGCTACTTACTGGAGTTGATCATTATTTACTTTTAGGAGATAAGAACCAGGCATCAGTTCTTTTGGCTTGTGGCTGCATAGGTTGCCCCAGGATGCTATCTTTTTCTAACTGGTCTTTTCTAACTGACCTTGAAAGAAAGCTCATTTTAATGAGTGCAACAAAATACATATGAAGGAGCTGAGTGACTTTTCATAACAAGTTTCTCCCATGTAATTTCACCAGCTGGAAAAGAGTACTTTGTTCCTCTTCTTTCCCACCCCCTCCCCCCCCAACTTTTTCTTTTTTTTTTTCCCCCATAATGATCTTTAACCAAAAATGCTTGCTGAGAAGCCAAGGAAGTCTCATGCCTTTGTGCAGGCCTTGAGGCAACATGTCTTTTGCTGCTTACAGTGCCTTATCTGGAGCTGGTTGGTTCAGGACTGCCTCCTTCCTTTTCCACATTACCTTCACAGGAAAATGAAGGGGCAACTTCCGTCTTGCTGCCCTCTCAATGCTCTTGCCAGGATGTTGCCAGCACTGTAGAGGAGAGGAAATGAGCTGATGGGAAGACTGCTTCTCCTTCCCCCACGTAGGTAGGTGTAGCTCTGCACGCATGGGTTCTCTCTCTGTCTCTGGCTTCTGTGCTCATTTTGGCTGGGAAAGAATCAATTTTCGTCATGGTAAGTAGTATCGGGCTCTGTTTTGGATTTGTGCTGGAAACAGTGTGGATAGCACAGGGATGTTTTAGTTAGTGCTGAGCAGCACTTACACAGAGTCAAGGCCTTTTCTGCTTCTCACACCACCCCACCAGCGAGGAGGCTCAGGGTGCACAAGAGGTTGGGAGGGGACACAGCTGGGACAGCTGACCCCAGCTGACCAAAGGGATATTCCATACCATATGACGTCATGCTCAGCATATAAAGCTGGGGGAAGAAGAAGGCGGGGTGGACGTTCGGAGTGATGGCGTTTGTCTTCCCAAGTAATTGTTACATGTGATGGACCTCCGCTTTCCTGGAGATGACTGAACACCTGCCTGCTGATGGGAAGTAGTGAATTAATTCCTTGTTTTGTTTTGCTTGCACATGAAGCTTGCTTTACTTGCCAAACTGTCTTTATCTCAACAACAGAATTTTCTCACTTTTACCCTTCCAATTCTTTCCCCCATCATACCAGGGACAGAGAGTGAGCAAGTGGCTGTGTGGTGCTCACTGTGGGCTCTGGTTAAACCACAACAGCTTTGTATAGCAGAATCACTGGAAAAAAAGAATACCTTGGGTTGGAAGGAACATCTGCCTGTAATCTAACCTTCTGCTTGAAGCAGAGCCAGCTTCAAAGACCAGCCTCAAAGATCTTTGTGCTCTCCCATGAAGTAGTTGCAGACAGTAATAATCTCTTTTTCTTGAAGGCAAACAGTCCCAAGTCTCATAGTTTCTTCTCATATGCCATGTGCTCCAACCCCAGTCAGGTTGATCGCCCCTGCTGTGTTCACTCCAGTATGCCCACATCTCCCTTGCACTGGGGAGCCCAGAACTGGACCCAACACTCCAGATGTGTCTTGCCTGGGCAGAGCAGAAGGGAAAGACCACCTCCTGAGACATGCTGGCCAAGCTCTTATTAATGTAGCCCAAGATGTTTTCAACTTTCTTTGTTACAAGGGCACATTTAGTGGCCTGTGGTCAATATGGTGTCCAGAAATACCTCCCTGTACTTCTCTGCAAACTGCTTTCCAGCTGGTGGGTGCCCAGTGTGTATTGGTGCATAGGCTTATTCCTCCCCGATGTACTGCTTTGCATTTCCCTCTGTTGATTTTCACAAGGTTCCTGACTTTTCCAACATGCTAAGTTCCCCCTGAATGGCAGCCCTGCCTCCCAGTGTACTGGTTTCTCCCCCAAGTCACCAACTTTGGTGTCATCTACCAACTCCTGACTTTTCCTTTGGGTTGATTTTATTGTATGTTAATTTATTTTTTCTTTTGGGGAGGATTCAAAGACTGGCCACATCTATACCACTGAATTAGATGTAGTCTTTACTGTTTTAAAGCATGGTGGCTAGCTGACACAGAAAGGGTTTGTAACAAGTGTGGCTGCATTCGTGTACAGCAGATGTCCTTGGACCAGATTGTATCCTGTGCTGTGCCTGGGAATTGTCTGGGAGTATTTTACCTGGCCTGGGCCAAAGCCACACCAAAGACTCCTCCAAAAATTTAGCAGTGTGGGTGACTGAACTTGAGTTCCCAGAGATGTTTAGTTCACTAGCACAAACACAGCATCCAAGTTCAGTCACATTTATCAACTGGACAGTCTTCTTGTGTTAACAAGAACAGAACCTTGTCCTCTTCCAAGCTAATTAGCTGTAAAGTGGCAACAAAAATAACTTAGATGCATCCTCATCTGAGTGCAGCAAGGTCAAATGAAAATTTTAGTGTTTTCAGGCCCATTGTTAGGGCCATGAAAGAGAAGGTTTTGTGTGTTAACTCTCCCACTCTTAGGCAAAGCATGGAACAGTGAGTACTTGGTGATATGCTTAGTTCCTGATGAACCAGCCAAGTGAGATTGATACACGCTAAATCTGAAGGCTTGCTTCACTAAGCATCAATTGCTGCCATAGATTTTCTCTCCATTCTGACTTTCTTCTGTTTCCCATCTTTTCCTTTTCCCTCCCAACTGGCCTGGGAACTCCTCCTAACACCACACACTCTAGGTCCATGCTCTCCCACCACACATACACAAACACTTTCTCTCCTGCTGCAGGTGACTTAGGATATCCTCACTTTCCTCCAGAGATGACTCCTAGTTTTACAGCCTCAGTCTCTTCTTTGCTGCCCTTGTGTTCGTTTATGCTATGTCCCATGTTCTCCAGTATAAAGGCATTTCCTTCCAGAAGCAGATTTCCTTCCAGAGGAATTGGAACAGTACTTCTCTTGGAATCTGGCATCAATTTCTTGGAAACAGTTAAGGAAATCATAGTTAAAGTAGATCTGCAGACAGATAGGAGGGAACAGTAACCCTTGATTGGTGGGGATGGTAAGAGGAGATAGCCTGGAAAACAGGGGAAGTGGGGTTAGGGATAATAACCTCTTCTGCTGGCAAAACTCTAAAAGGGTCTGTGAATCTTTGTCTACAGCCTCTTTATGTTTGCATTACAGCTCTGAGCCAAACAAGAAGCATCCCTCTGGTTCCATCACTCCTTTGGTGCCTACTGTCCTGCTTCCATTCAACAAAAGTGACCTTCTCTGTCCTCATGTGTTGTGCTTCCAACTTTTTCAGCTCTTTGTCCACAGCAAGCATTAAATGAAATTAAACATGAAACAGAAGCATAAGCTAAACTGCACCCTGTTGTATTACAACCATGTGTCCTATAATCACAATAAAATACTACTGTGATAAATCTTTAAGTAGGGGTCAATAAAGCAATAATACTGTATAGTGGAAACCGATCATTTAACAAAATGACTGATTTATTGCACCATTAACTTGTCCTTAGCCTTGTCTTAGGGCAGTTTACTAAGTGAGTGCTTGTTAACTACTGTAATAAACTGTTTCTTGGGGAAAATACTTAAATAATCGAGGTGTGAGATCAGTCTACTGGAACAGTGAAGTCTGTAGTGCAAAAGAAAACCACACATAATTTGATAATTTTCAGTCATTATGGTATCAAAAACAACATTCAAATGTATGAAAGTAAATAAAATGAGTAAATAATAGACTGTAGTAACTGATGTAAAAATATTAAGCTTGTGGGAGATGCATTATTTTTGTCTACCTGCAGCAGGTAGGAAGTTAGTATCAGTGGCAAAATCCTGTCAGACAATGCCTTCATCCAGTGGAGATCTGTCATGGTACTCCTTCTTCTGATTGTGTCACTAGACAGATCTTGCAGGAGTGCAGACAATGGCCATGTCAAGAGTGAGAAGAACTTGAAAGCTTTACGAAAGGAAGCAATATGATTGTGGTAGCAGAGCACAGGACTCAGAGTCCCATACTTTCCTCTGGGTGGTCAGGAGGAACCAGTCCCTGACTCTTGCCCTTCCCAGCTGGAAAGCAGTCCCTTCATTTGTACCTGTCCTCTCTTTGTCACTGACACCACAGTGCTCCAAAACGTTCTTTGGCTGAGGGACTATGGGCTAGCCCTTACTCAGGACTGGACCTAGACCTCAGGGTGGATTGTCCCGCACTGACATATGCTTACTAAGACAACTATTTATTTGCTCCAGAGTGGAGTCTTAGTGAACTAACGTATGTGCAATGGAGATAGGACCTTACTGTGGAACAGTGGGCTGACTGTAGGGATGTACCTTTAAGATTTATACAGAAAGGAATTAAATGTGTTTGTGACAGTTTTCTGACATGGAGGCCAGCTGGCTTGGAATGGCCTTTGACAGTGCAATTAAACTTTTTGCCTTCCAAACCAGGTGTCAGCACTCAAACTGAGCATGGTCCCTGGCTTGTGCTCAGGATGGAACTGTTTTGGGAGGGTACTATTTTGTGTTGAAACCATGCCCACGTCTGGTCCAAAATTACTGGGAGATGATTGAATTCTGTTGCCCTGAAACATTTCCTGACACAAACAGATTTGTTTTATGTAGGTCGTTTTAGAGCTTTAGAGCGTTGAGGCAAGTTATCTGGGATCTGTAAAACCCTCATGATATTTTTATTTCATGTGAGTGTAGCTCCGCTGACTTCAGTGAGGTTACTCTGGATTCACTCTAATGTGATCAAGATAAAATTTTTTCTTACATGATTTTGGAAGTAAAAATGTCCTCTTTCTCCTGCCTGTAACTCTGTCTTCTAAAATTTAATGCATGGGTAAAGCCCGGCTTGCTAATAAGCTGGTTAAATGATGGAAAATTACCTATAACTTGGACATCATCAGAAATAGGCTTGTTACAGAGAAAGTTTGTTAGTAATGATGTAGAAATTGTCAAAGATGAATATGGGAGAGGAAATACCGGACGGAGCAAGAGAGTAAGTATCTTGTGAGGGAGATATGTATGGAGAGACAGGAAAGAGCAGAAGCACATGGAATAGGAAACTGATACTGGAAGCAGGAATACACATGGAAAGAGCCAAGATCAAGAGAAATAAAGCAAAGACTGAGACAGCATAGACATTATTACAGGTTGCAGATAGGAGACTTGGAAGTACAAAAATGTTAATGGGCAGCGAGACAAAGTAAGCCAACCTATACGGTAGTGATGGGAGAAGCTGGGGTGCCAGGCGAAGGGATGAGATGTGTGCCCAGTTTGAAGCAGACACTTGAGGCTTGGGAATGGGGAGACCGCGAAGAAATCCGGATACAGTTAGTGGAATGGAGAGGCTGAGATGTGGGGCTCAGGTGAAGAACTGGAGAGCTCAGAGTGCTTGGGAAACAGAAAGGGAAGGAGACCTTGACACTGGAGAAAAGGTTGCCAGAAAAAGCCCTGGCATGAGGATAATGGAACGCTGATGGAAGCTCTGGCGTATGCATGAGTTGGCCATGTTGTGTGGAGAGGAAGACTGATCGTCTGCCATTGCAGAGTGCACAAGAGGGTGCTCATAAGTAACGAGAGGAGAGGAAGGTAGCAGGTAGGCTCTGCTGGAAGGGAGAAGGGGAGGAAATGCAGACAGAGTCCCAGTTGGATGCAGTGAAGTATGTGACGCACTAGGCTCTAAAACTCTTATAAATCAGTGTCAGTGACAAGCCTGCCAACAAATGCAGGATGAGCAAAACAGAAACTGAAAACCTCACTGTCATCCTGGGAAAAACTACATTTTTAGATGCTGCTTACCTCCTACATGAAGATGAATACATCTGAAAATATCCCCTAATTTGCATACAAATAGCTACATAAATTGGACTTGATCTTGCTTTTGGTTGTAAACAGAGGCATGGGAACAGGAGGCAGCACAGCACAGTAAATGTTGGGCTCAGCTTGGTTTGCAGCTCTGCTCCAGCCTCAATTTCTGACTTTGGGTAGGAGACCCCTTGGACAAAAAGTGTCAGAAAGAATCTTTTATGTTCAAGAGGAGGGTAGGAGCAGCTAACAGGGCCAGGGAGACCATATCCTTGAGAGAACTGAGTCTTGCTGGGATATATAAAGTAGGACTGTCTTCCTTAATTTTGGATATTGAAAAGTTATGCACCGAAGTCTGAGACAATTACCTTAGGCTTGATTGATACTGAATGGAGGAAAATAAGTGGAAAGCCATTCTTCTGATCTATTATAAATGCCTGTCTTAGAATAACATGAGTTGCCCTTGGAAAATGGGAGCCATTAACATTCATAACGGCAACATAGTTTAAGTGCATTGGGTTCAAATGTCCAAATGGTAGATGGCAGAATTACAACAGATGACTCCAACCTAAATTGTCTTTCTTTCTGGAATTTGTCTGAGAATATATACTGGCAATACTTAACATTCCCTGTAAATATTTTTGAGAGCTTGAAATGTGACATGTAAACATACATATTATTATTAGTAAAAATGTCCCCAAATTTCACATTTTGACACTGGAAAGATCAGATTTTGTGACAATCAAAACATTGAAATCTCAACATTTCAAAGTGTTTTTCTCACTGCTTTTTCCCTCCACATTTAATAATTGAAAACAAAAATATTTTGTTTTGTAATTTTTATGCAGACCAAGTCACATTGCTTGCAGATGAAGTTTTCTTCTACGAATATTAAGTTTATTAAAAGAAAGTAGCTTCTTTGGCAGAGTTATTCAAAATCTCAAATAGAAACACAAATTTTTTTTATTATATAAGCTCTCACATATACTGGAAATGAACTTTTTTTGGATTCATTTATTTCCCTGCCACCACTTGGAAATGGTTTTACTGAAAGATGACATCATGTGTGGGACCCATGTCAGTTTTGTTTAGCCATCTACAATTTCTTGTCTATATCTAAACCATTTGCTTCCATCTATAGCTAATAGAGAGGTTTCTCTGAACAGGCAGCTCATCCCATACTAACATGGGCACCCAAGGCAAATGAGATAAATCATTCTTTGTAGGTGCATCTTTTCTCTGTTGACTAGAGTTTAAACTAAGGGGACACTTACATGGCTACAGAGAAGACAAATGTCTCGTGCAGCATGCTCTACTTGAAAAGTCATTGCCATTGATTTCAAAAGCCCCCAGGATCACCAATGTTATTCCTGCCTCCACAGCATCTTTTCCAGGAATATGGAAGTGGTGAGATTGCCTGCATCACTGAATCCGGTCCTGCATCACAAGTAGTGATGACAAATCCATGTTTTTCAGACCCCTCCTTAAATGCAGCCGGTCTCTGTATCTCTTTATTTCTGTAGCACACTGCCCCCTTAGCAGACTGGTCTAGAGCAGCAGTTTTAATTGGTCTTAATTTTGCCGGTATTGCTTTTTCCAGCATGAAGAATGATCAGCAGATCTTTTCAGTTCCTTCCCTGGTCTTTTTCCACCTAAGACCCATGCTGCATACCTGTCCTCTTGGCAGACTGCACAGCTCTCTGTGCTCTGGATGTGCTTGGCTGACAATCGTGATGACAATCCTTAGCAAGAGCCTACAGCCATGTCCAGGCTCCTTTTTTTCTGATAATCATATGCATGTGTTGTCTTTTTCTCTCTGTCTTTTGCCTGTACATTTGCCTATCTTCTGTTTTGATGCTGAACAGTCTGCCTTACAGTTCATATTCTTCTCCAGTTTCTGGTTCTCAAATATCTCAGTCATCTCCCACTGCTTTAACACAGGGCTGGTTTCTCTCATATGCATTGTCACCTCACCTCCTTGCTTTGCCTATTTATCCTTTGTATTCTCGAGCATAGTGAACATGTTCCTCAACACTATCTGTCTGTAGAGGATGCTGCTTTTTCTGGATTGTTATCATGCTCATACTCTCATTTGGGGGTAATCATCTTCATGTAAATTATGCCTGTGTCTTTGTGTCCTGTACTTTTCCTGCTTCTCAAACACAGATACCTCTGGCAAAATACGTCTAAAAACCCCTCTCCCTAGACAAATATCTGAATAACCTCTCAGTGAAGTGTTTGTGAGGAGGTCTCAGATGTCTGAGCAGAACAATTCTGTAAAATACCATAATAGTTTCTTGAGTTATCTCCATTGAAGGGTGGTTGTCACACCCATCAGTTTCCAGGAGGACCAGCCCTACCCATAAAAATAAATAATTCCCTTGCAACAACTCATAAGTTTTTATTCCTTTGTTAGAGCCGAGCTGTATCAGAGCCACAGGAAGTCAAAGCCTTTCATCTGTGCTCAGCATTAAACTGTTGCAGGTGGTTAAATGTTTTACCCAGACAGTGTTGCAGACTTGGAATCGGCTAGCACAAATACAACCCTGTTGTCTTCTGTAGACACAGGGAGGCCACTAGGCCACTTCCATGCCTTTGATGTTCATACTGCAATGCACATAGATATTCATGTCACGGGTCAAAAAACAGGAACAAACCAGGAAGCACACAGGAAAGCCCACGGTGAAAAAAATCAAGGAGAAATACCAAAAGGAGCTGGGCAGAAGTCATCCTTGCTATGTTGATTTGAGAAGGTTGGGTCTTTCCTACAGGACCTCTCCAATGGGTTGGATGTTGTGCTGCTCCTTTCCCTGGCAGGAGACTCTAACTCTAAGGATTGCCTCAACCCTGTGGAGACTTCTTCTGACATTACAGAGCCTGCAGGGCTGTGTCAGCAAGGCAATCTTTGCTCACTTCATGAGGTGGCTTCAGACTGAGAGTTAAGGGTGCTTGTGCATATGGGGCTCAAGACTACATGTGCAAGCTTTCAGAGAACTTCATGGGAAATTTGCCAAAAAGTCAGCAGCTTTAGACTAAATTAACTTTCTTTAACCTCCCACTGTGAGATGAAATAAAGTTGCTGACAGTGGCAGTCACTGAAAGATGATATAGATCTGTGGCTCTAGCAGAGTACTGGGAGATTGGTATGGAGAGTAAACGAGCAGGAGGTGTTTGGTCTGAGAAGCAGAGGTACTCTGAGACCAGTACTGACTGCAGCTAACCATCTTTTTACAGCGAGCAATTTATGACTTTAAATAATCCAAAATTCAAATTGAAACCAGTGGCAAATTCAGGTCAAATTGAAAGAACAGCTCTGAGTGAAGAAAAGCAAGCAAAGGGAAAAAAAAAGTGTTGGCAATGTAAAAAAAACCTAGTTTCAGCATTCTCCAAAACACAGTGCTTCAAATTTTTTGAGCTGGATTCAAAAAGAGCATCTGCTGAAGGAGTTCCAGCTCTCATAATCTTTCTGATTAGGGCACTAGCCCAACATATTGAAGTTCCCAAAGCCCATCCCCATCTGATTCTGAAAGGGAGTTTGGATATCTACTTTCATCTTCTAAGGAGACCTTTCCCACTGAGCAATCAAGTATTGCATCTTTAGTTATTCTTTCTCTCTGTTGGACCTCTTCCACTTTTAAATCAAATTGTTATAAACAAATATTCACTGGGAAGGAGAGAGATTCCATAGGCTGAGAGTCTAGAGGAGGGAAACCTGAGCTCAACTCTTTCTTCCAAGTCACGCAGCAAGGGCCAGTTGGACCCAGAGGAGTGCTTTAATCAGCTCACTCTGGAGAGAGGCAACAAATGATGCTGCATTCTTTTTGTGGTTTTTTGAATGGCTCCACAGACTAGGTTTTCATGAACTTTTTTTCTCTTTATTTTTTAATTTTTTTTTAGATGCTGCAATTTTTGGAAATGAAAAGAAACCTATTATTTCCAACTGAACAAATTTTTTCATATTTTGTTCAATCCAAACACTGTTTTATTCATTTTGTGACACTTTTTATTTTCTCCAGATTCTTATTTTTGCTTCCTCATGCTGAATCAAATATTAAGTCACTCTTGTGGAGCCTATTCATCTTCCTACTGGACTTCCAATACAGTGTAAATTTATGAAGGAGAAAGATATATTTTTCATTTTCTTTTCTCCACAGGACTGGGTGACTGAATCTTCCTTTCATTTAAGTCCTTGTTTAATAGCACTCCACTGATTTTGTAAAGTTATTTCTGCATCAGAAACAATGACCTCATGGTCTGGCCCATTAAAAACAACTCATGAAATGCACAAACCCCACAGATTATATTGCTCTCCCATTATTTAATTTTCCTAGGAACTTTTTACTTCTGTAATGCTTTATTGTACGAGACAGAGAATAAAATAGTTTTGCAATCATTTCTAGGCTGTTTTGCATAGTGTGCTGTGCGTAATTTTTTAATGTTTCAAATCCTTTAATCCCTCAAGTAAGGAACATATCCTAACTTTACAGCATTGGCCTTCCAAGACCTTGTGGGAATGAAGGATTTAGAAAGTCTATGGTAAAGGGATTACTACACATCACTGTTGCTAAAAGACTACTACTAGGTGCAAATTCAGATGCCAGTGTGAAATCAACACATTCAGAAAGTAATAGGGGAGATACAGAGAAGAGAAATTAGGGTCAGTAATTTTTTTAAGTAGGAGCCAGGCTATCTGCAGGAGGATATAATTTATTTTTTTAACACATGGCAACTCAGATCTCAGGCATGTCAAAACTTCTTCTGGATGCACTGAACTCTTTGCTGACTATTAAGGAAAGGAAAAGTGCAAATTGGGCATTTAGTTGGCTAAAAATGGACCACATTGCCTACTACCTGCATGCTTGCTCTGGAGAAGGTCTCCAGCAAAGAAGGCTGGGCATGCCCTACTGCTCATCTAAGGCCTTCGTTATTACCATGGTGGTTCTCATTAGTGGACTAAGATACAGGAACCCAGGGACTGAGGCAGAGTTTTCCGTACAGCTGTACACAGTTCTTCTAGCTATCGGACAGCTGACAATTGTGATGCAGAATCACAGCTCAAAGTAGAGGAATAACGATGGAGATGAGCAAGAGGGGTTCTTGAGCTCTGGCTTGCTGAATGCTCTCACTTTCCCATGTTTCACATTTTCTCATATTTTAAAACAAAAATTATGGTAATTAATTGCTTACCTTGCATAGGTGGTGTGAAGTTTAATTAGTGTACGTACTATTCTATAATTAATTAGTGTATGTGCTATTCTACTATATGTACGTACAGGCCTGTCAGCCTGACCTCAGTACC
>NW_010143536.1:0-67165 GCF_000699245.1 Pterocles gutturalis
AGCCTTGTAAAGTGCAGGGCTCAAAAACTGCCTGTTATTTCAGTTTAATTATTTTGTATTAAAATTTAACAATGAATATTTCATTATTATTAAAGAATGTTGTATACACAGTGTTCTTACAGTTTTTTGGATGCATATATGTAATTTTTAGCTCTTTGTATAAATTTCTGTGACATAACATGTATGCATCTCTATAATGTGTATCTTTGTATAAATAAATAATGCATACACGCATATATATAGTGTATATATTTTTGTATGTGAGCACTTCCTGGTTAAAAAGGACATGAACAGCCAATCAGAGGTAGTTCTGAGATCACATGGGTATGATAGTTCAAAAAAATGGCAGGCAGCAAATCACAGAACAATATAGAAACGTGTGGAGCACCATGTCAGAAATAGCGGCCTCAATGAATGTGGTGGGCAGGGGCTTCCAGTGCTGATCCACTTCTGGGTCAGCTGGAAGGTGTGGCTGCTCCTAGCATCCAGTCACAGGGCTGCTTTTGAGCACATGGAGTAAAATGGTATTGCAAAACACCCTTCAGCCAATCACAGGACAGTATGAAAACATGTTAGTTATGATGGATTACAAAATGGCAGCTCTGTGCCAATGGTGGACAACCCAAAATCGTAGCCCCTACGCATGTACAGGGGAGGGACTTCTTGTGATGTGTGCCTGGCTGAATTGGCAGGGGCAGATGGCAATGCTGGCCAATCACAGGACAGACTGCGCCCATGTGGGGGGAGAATTTACAGAATGACAGCCCCCAGGACAGGAAGGGGAGGGGGCAAGCCAACCACATGACTGGAAGAGAGGCAGGACTTCCAGAGGCCGCAAGGATAGGTGATGTCACTGGGGGGTGGAGCTTCACCAGAGCCAGTGAAGGCAAAGACCTTCTGCTGGTCCTGGGTCAGCCTTGTTCTGGCACTCCTGGGAGGTGCTGGATAAATATCTTTCACCTTGTGAGAATAAGAACCAACTGCATTGTTGTGTTAGAAGTCATGGCCTGATACTGTCACATGTTGTCTAATGAAAATCTTTCCAGCAGTCACACAGTGTATTGTTTTTTCTTGGAGAAGGCTTCACTCTGTTCAGCGGTGTCCTGACTAGAAGGGTATGTTGAAAGAAGAAAGAAAAAAATTCAATCTGTTCTTGTTGCAGAACACATTTGGTGGTCTATTTGAGTACTGCTGAAGAGGGGCAGTTTTGTGAGGGCTGCCAGCGTGCCTTTCTGGACAAACTTGATTCAGAAACAGGGTTTACATCTCCATAAATAGTTATACTTGGAACTTAATAATCTGCACATAGGCCGATGCCAATCACTGCTTAATCTACTCGTGGGAGCTGGATTTGCAATAAACCAGACTCATCCTATGAAAAAGCAGAAAAAATAGCAAAAGAAAAATAATCAATATATCATATACAGATATATAACTTCGACTGTTATCTATTAAATATTTTTCTTTTACTTAGTATGCTTTACACATTCTGTGAACTTAAGGATTTCATTTGTATCTGTGAAAATTTACAGAAAATAGAGATGGGAGAAGTATCCTGGCCATTGTCTGTCTAATCCTTAATTTAGTGAACCTGCTGTGCCTCTCTGGGTAAATGAGACATGGAAGCACAAAGAAACAATATATAAGCAATATGCCCTTCAAGCTGAGAAAGTATTAGTATAAAAAGGGCAAATTATAGAAGCAGCTAATGACTGTAATAGTTCCCAAGCTTAAAAACAGATGCATGCTCAGTGCTTTACAATTCTCATATAAAAGAATTTACAGTCTTGCAGAGACATAATTGAAAGGCAAAACAAAGAAACCTTTAATCATAGCTGGAACATATTCTTAAAACACCAGAAAGGTAGAAGCTGTCTGGTTGGAAAGTGAATAGTAGAAAAAAATGGGTCCTAGTCAACCCTTATTTTTCCTACCGTAACTCACTTAAAAGCAGTACTTGCTACAGAGCACCACTGAAACCAAATGAGAAATAATTTCCCTGCTCTAAAAGTAACATCAACAGCACAGAACAGCTGGCAGCTGGACGTAATCCCTAGCATGAGGTCTGCAGTGATACTGGGTCCAGAGTTCAGCCTCTCTCCTCAATGTCAATGGGTTTAAGTCAAACTCCGTCCAGTACAGTAAGTTGTTACCACCTCAGGAGTGCCCCGGGTGAGGGAACTGTGAGGGGCTGGACTTCATGTGAACACTGACACCTGGATGTCAGGATGTAACTAGGATGTGTATAAATGACATGATGTAAATTTATTAGCTGACTGATCAGATGGGACATCTACAGTACATAACGTCCTGAGTCTGTTTTGCCTGTCAGATGTGGGTCGTGGCATTAAATGAGTCTCCTGAGAGCAGCCACAGTGAGGGGTGCTTTCCCTGCATCACTATCAAGAAGGTCAAAGCCTCGTTTTTATGAACAGCCCTCAACACCAAATCCAGATGTTGCTTTAGTAACACCTTAACTGGCCTTTGAAAATATGTTCCTGACTGAAGGCCTCAAGCAGTTACATTGCTGGAAAGTGTTAAATTACTGTGTAACACATCAGAATGATTTTTTATTTCTACTTTCACCAGGCAGGCAAAGCAACAGGTGAACCTTTAGTTAAAGGCTTGCTTATAAAAGGAGCACAGAGCAGAGTCCTCTCAGGGTTTTCATACAACTCTATTTTTTTTTCCTTTTTCCAGACTTAACAATATTATGAAGTGTTATGACTTTTACATGAACCAATCTTTGATCCACCTCTAGTCTTAGCATATATTCCTTAGGAGTTAGTGCAAAGGAAGATTAACTGTTAGAGATAGTTCTGCAGCTCAGCTGAAAAGCATGCAAAAACTCTGATGTGTTTTATCTCTTTTAAATGGCTTCCTGTATCTGTGCTTTTTTGTACCTTGTTATTGAAGCAAATGTATCATTGTGAGGAGTGTCCAGATTACTTAGTTTATTAGTGTAAGAGGTTAAAAATTGTTACATTGTAAGTATTAAATATGACAGAAAGACAGAAAGAGCACTTTCAGTCAGTCATTATTTAGCAAGCAATTTTTTCCCAGAAACAACATAATCACCATAAATGATGAATTTTATATCAGTTGGTATTTCTCATACATTCTATTCAATAAGGGTAATCAAGCATTCTGCTGAAGTATAGCTGTTATAGGTTCTGTCTTAATAAACCATTGCTAGACAAGAATATAACAAAACAGTCATAAAACACAGGTGCATTTTATTTGCATACATTTTAAAATAAAGATGTATCTAAGTCCCATTCTGATACTGTAGTCTCAATAAAAAAAAAAAAAAAGAAAAAAATTATCACCTGCAAAATCAGTAGTTGTGCATGCTTAAATTAAAATTTCCAGAGTTCTAATAATACTATAAATTTATTTGAGAAGCATAGGATTTTGTCAGTTTATAAGTAGCTCTTGGCAGCCATAGTGAGGCTGTTTCTTGATTGCCAGTTCATTTCACAGTGTAGTTTTGGACACTTCTGAATCTAAAAGGTCTGTTTTATACTTTTCATACAGTATCATACTGTGATATACCACCTTTGTGAGGCTGTCAGGAAATTTAATGGGGGAGGGGAGGGAGAAAATATAGCATTTGTGTGAGGCTGTCAGGAAATGTAATGGGGGGAGGGGAGGGAGAAAATATAGCATTTCTATTTCTGCCTCCTATTGACACACTCCAGGTGGGTTTCAGCTCACAGATTAAAATACATAAATTAAAATGTTAACGTTTAGGCATACATGGGAGCTTGGTATCTGAGCTCCCATTATAATCAATGGAGAGTAAGCTGGTGCATGTGGAGTCTGGAGAGCTATTCAGTCCATCCTCAAGCAGACATATACATCTGATTGGCCTAATTTGCAAGTTGAATCTTATTTTGCTTCTCTGTCCTACTTTCTTTCCAGCAAAGGAGGAAGAACTTCAGCAGAGGGAAAAAAAATGTGGAGCCAGTAAACAATCCCACAAACACAAGACATGATTACTTGAGGCTTTATTTTAGTTACCAGTGCTGGAGGTCTCATACATTCCCTAATTTCCTTCTGAATGATCAAGGCTTCTAGAGAGTTTCTGGAGGTCTTATTTTCCACCAAGGCTCAGTAAGAACGTTGTTTCTTCCCCTCAAATGGAGACAATGTGTTTCTCTTGCAAATGTGCTCTACATAGGATGGTATTCAGTATTTGTCGTGAATTTGAAGCTGAGACATTTATTGACAGAAGTATTCTGTTGTAAGCATATTTTATCAAGTCTTCAAGATCTGCCCTGCCTATACATGGCTTTGAAAGGTCTTAGAAGGTCTGAGATTAGCTCACTTCACAAGCTGTAGCTGTGTCCTTATGTACAGCCATGTACAGAAAACCTGTGGAAGCTCCTTCACACTGAAGACCTAGAGGCTCTAACTGCAGAGTTCATCACCACCTGTATACTTGACAGGAAAATCTGATATCCATCTTTGTAAAAGAAGAAAGAAAGAAAGGACAGGCATGCCTTCAGAAACCTCATGGACAATATTTTTTTTTTTTTTTTTTTTCTGGACACTATGAATTAACTGCTTCAGCACTAGAGTGGAAAACACTGTTCTTTTCTAATGATGCAATGTATTTTAAATGTAATGTTTGTGACCTATGTGAACACAGAGAACATCAGCGAAGAATAAGAACTCATGACTTCTGCCTTCAGATACCACCTAAGACCAGATCAGCATCATTTGAAGCTGCCAATAGTTATCAATCTATAAAATCTATAAAATCTATAAAATCAGATTAACATTATTTTACCAGTTATGTATATACTATATTAATATATGTGCTTCTATTTGTCAATTTTATTAAAAGTAAATCTGGAAAATAATGTATACTTATTATAGAGTTTATAATTTATTATGTGCAAGAAATTTCACTAGTTTCTAATCAGAGAAGAGCTCACCTACCCCCATCATGGCACCAAAGCAACTTAAGTTCTTCTTCCTCCAAAATTCTGGGCTGATGTCTACAAAAAATGTGGTGATTACATTTAATCCATTTCAATATGGAAGATATCTGAATAACTTCCTGTGATTCCTCCTACCCTAGCTTGCAACGATGTTATGTTTAAAAGAAAACCACTACCAACAAAAAGTGAGCTGAAGAGTATCCTTTTGTAGTGTAAAGTACAAGAAGCTTTGAAGAGATCCAGGTGAAATGCATTTATGGCTCTAATTTTGAACAACTTCAGTTACATGAATACTTTTAAGTGCGTGTCAGGTACAGCTTGTTTTTAATGAATCCATAATGAGTCTAATTACATTCTACTGTTCAAAATGCTGCCCAATTTTCTTCCTACTCAAAGTTGCCCATTTGCTTTTCTTACCCACTGTCATCAGGACAGTATGTGCAGTCCTAATTCCCTGAATCATGAGCCTCTCTTGTTTGAATGCGGTAGAGTCAGTTATTCCCGGCTTGAAAAGCAGCAGGGCACAGATGTACCAACTCTTGAACAAATGGATCGGCCAGCATATTACCTTTAAGAACTGATAATCAGCCTCTTTTATGTCTTTTAATAACAGTGAAAAACAGCTGAATACACAAATATATATCATCTTATTTGATTATATCAGTTGTTTTCTCTTATTGGTTGGAATTGCCCTTTTGTAGTGTAGCAGCATAAATACATTTTCAAGCAATGGTGAAAAGTATCAGCCAAACCAAATTGAAACTCCTCATAATAGTAACCTCTCTGTGTGAAACTTAAGGGTCTTCTTAATGTGCTGTGAAGTAGCACTTTGCAGCCTCCACAACAAACAAAATAGACACATTCTCAGCAGGTTTATGGGAGGAGGCAGGGGATAATCTCAAACCTAATTGAAACATGGTTACAAATAAATTATTTCTTGTTGTAGTTTAATCCCAGCTGGCATAAGCACCACGCAACTGCTCACTCACTCCCCTTCCCTAGGGATGGGGGAGAGAATTAGAGGAAAAATGTAAGACAGCTCATGGGTTGACATAAGAACAGTTTAATGATTGAAATAAAACAATACTACTAATACTACTAATAATACTAATTCTAATAATGAATTGTACGGAAAAGGAAAACAATGAAAACAAAACTCAAGAAAAGACAAGTGATGCACCCGCTCACCACCTGCCAACTGATGCCCAGCCAGTCTCTGAGTGGCAATCGCATCCACCCAGCCAACTCCCCTAGCTTATATCCTGAGCATGACATTTTATGGTATGGAATATGCCCTTTGTCCGGTTTGGGTCAGCCGTCCTGGCTGTGTCTCCTCCCAGCTTCTTGTAGAAAAGCAGCTGGGAGGACAGGGGCAGTATGAGAAGGTGAAAAAGTCCTTGGCTTAATGTAAGCATTGCTTGGCAACAACTACAAGATCAGTGTGTTATCAACATTCATTGTGCTCAGCACAATCTAACAACATAGCCTCATACTAGCTGCTAAGAAGATTATTATCTCTATCCTGGCCAAAACCAGCACACTTGTATTCAACTGAAGGTAAATGAACAGTTTTAGGCTTGCAAAGTGGTTTAGAAAAAAATGTAGTATACAAATGAAGAACCAGAGTATAATAAAATTTATGCAGAAAAAAAATATAATCTAGAATCACAGAATCAATCATAGAATCATAGAATCATAGAATGGTTTGGGTTGGAAGGGACCTTAAAGATCATCAAGTTCCAACCCCTCTGCCATGGACAGGGAAACTTTCTGCTAGTCTGGGTTGCTCAAAGCCTCAGATAAAATGTAAATTAGATAGCAGAGAAAAATACAACATAGTAAAGAAAAAAAAAAAAGGAAAACCATTCATTGCACTGCAAAGAGGATACAGGACTTCTGATATAAGTGAAAGCAGATTTTCATCTGTGTAAATACTGGCACATATCAGTAGTGTTAATTATGGTGGAAGTTAGACCCTTAAGTTATGACCCTTAAGTCAATGTATGTTAAAGTTATTCAGAAACTTTATAGTAACTTTAAGGCAGATCAGAATAAAAGCTTAATTTTTGAAAGAAAACATAACAACCTATTCTCTTACGGAAAGTATGTCAATACATATACTGCATACAGGAAAAAGAAAAAGTCAAATAATATGATTTGCCTAAGAAGCCGGGAAATATCTCTGGGCTAAAAGAGCAAAGAAATAAAAAGAAAATTATGTAATTTCTCCTTGGCAGGAGAGGAACAAGTGAAATGACACCAATTTATCTTGAGAGAAGCAAAAAATGGAAGTAGAAAACATGAAAAGACAAGAACAAGAGTTCTGAGTAGAATTCTTTCAGTTTTTCCCTAGGCTAAAAATAAATAGCTAAATAATCACATTAAAACATCCATGGCTTTTTTAAAAAGAAGAAAATAATCCTCATTTCACAGATAAGTGAACTGAGGAGATGCAAGCTCAAGCAAGGGTCGTAGTCATGCTTTAGGATGTCTATCATCAAAAATTAGATTCTTCAAATCCTGTTTATCTGATCCCTCACCCTGGAGTATCAAAACTGCTGCTGAAGTTCTGCTTGCAGCCTGACCAGAAGCATCCCAGAGCTGAACACAACGAAACTTTGCTGGAATTAAAGGAGGGGTGATTTTCTGGTTGCCTCATCCCAAGGGCTTCATCCCTTAGAAGTTGTTCAGATTATGTAAGTGTC
This sequence comes from Pterocles gutturalis, assembly GCF_000699245.1. Taxonomy (NCBI): domain Eukaryota; kingdom Metazoa; phylum Chordata; class Aves; order Pterocliformes; family Pteroclidae; genus Pterocles; species Pterocles gutturalis. The sequence continues at coordinate 7,655 of NW_010143536.1, forward strand.
AAGCTCTGCACAAAACACCAGAGAAACTTATTCTGTTGACTCCTCATTTTTTTTCCCAGAGACTAGCGGGCTATGGAAAAAAATAGGTCTAATTCTTTCCTGAATCTTCACTGGTCTCAGTTTGGTAATGACCAAGCTATGTGGTGTCCTGAGACAGGACCTTTTTATTTCTCCACATCAAAATTGTTCTCCTTTCCTTGAAATTATTAAATATTCCTTACACCAAAGAGGGGGAAGAGGGAGTACATTGATTTGATTCTCTCTGGCCCAATAGTTAAGTTTCTGAACTCTAATAAGGGAAATTTGGATTCCTGTTTCTGCTCCAAACAACTATTTTAGTAGGTTGTCTTAAATATCCTGGAATATGGGTCACCTCCTACATAGCAAGCAGAAACAGTTTTTGTTCTTCTTTATGTCAATAGGAGTTTTACCGTCTACCTCAATGGATCAATATATAATCTTCTAAAAAAATGTCCCCCGATGTTTCCATATTTTCTATTCACTTTCTAGAAATAATATTTTCTCCTAGATTTCTCTGTCATTCTCAACTGCTGAACATTGGCCCCAGGAATTAATGGAAAGAAAATACCTTCATGATTTCTGACCTCATGTATCTGATCTAAACCCACTGATACCAGACTTGATGTGCATGTCTGCTTGTTAAATGAGTATATCCAGCTGCAGTCTGTGATGACACAGTCAACCAGAGGAAGACAGTACATCTGAGTTAACTTAGTATGCTTAACATATTTTTCTTGACTGCTTGCTTGCTGCCTGTTAGTCAGGAAAAAGCATTCTGCTGAGCCTGAATACACTGTTTCTTTTATTTTTGTCTATGTGAGTTCATACTACAGTAAGAACTGAACATAATACATAAAGTACTGATGTGGATCTAGATTTATTCCTGATTTGATTGCTTGACTACATCATAGTGATGAATGCACTCAACCTCCCCCCCCCTTTACCAAATCAGCAGCAGTTTGATACAGACTCCAAAGGAGGTAAAGACCTGAGCCATAGCTGGGCCAAAAACTCCTGTAGGAAACCTACAAGGAACAGAGTGACACAGTGAACACTGATAAGTTGTGGGTATAAGGAGCCTAGTGCATACCTCTCTCACTGTATGCAATTTGACTATGAGCCAACCACTTTATCCCATAAGTATGACCACCTAAGTGAGCCTTCTTTGAGATCTCCCTGCTAGGCAGCGCAGCTGCATGGCGATGATCTCCCCTTGAGCTGGGACACCTCTCAGGGGTGCTTTTTGAAGCAATGAGATCTTTTACCAACAAGAGATCACTGGATAAGCCAAACTTGAGTTCTCCCCGGATACTAACAGGACTGCACACCAGGCAGCCCTCCCCTTTAGCAGGGACACCTCTCAATGTTAAGAGATATTAACTGTTTAGCTTAAATAAGTAAGTTTTAAATAGAATAAATGACTTAGAATTTTAATATTGTGTGATATAGCATGAGTAGCTAGATTTGCTGAAGCCTTAGGTGGCAAGCTGTAACTTTCCACTTAGGTATGCTCTTCCTTTTAGTAGACACAAGCAGTGTGCTGTGTTTTGGATTTTTTAGTGTGAGAATGATTTAGGTAACACACTGAAGTTGTGGTTATGGCTAAGTAGTGCTTATCCTGAGTCTGGGACTTTTTCAGTTTCTTATGCTCTGCCAAAGAAACACAGACTAGAAGATATGGAGACTTCAAGGCTACAACCTTCAACAGCAGATGCAATTAGACAAGATAACAACCTGTATGAAGACAGTGAAGGAAATCAATGAGGAACAAGACAACCCCAGGCCCAAATATTACTATTGGACCAAACCATCTCATGAGGAGAGGGTGAATAGCTTGTGAGGGTATAATTGCCCAGTGAATTTTTGTTCAGAGTTCCTCTCCGGAGGCACTCAGCTCAAGCTTACTCTGCTCCTGTACCACTCTAAATTTGTTTCTGTGCAATCCAATGCCTGAGAATCTGCTTCTGGAAACCCAGAATTTGAACTTTCGAGAGAACTAGCACCAGATGCCCAGATGGAAGGTAAGTGAATTGGGAATAAGCACGATGTAACTTTGAAATCTTAGCTAAGTGATATAGAGAATAGGGTGTGCACATATAAACCTTTAGCTATAACCATTGACCAAGTCTGGGACTAGGAGTGGATCCAGCTGCATCTAGACTCCTCTCTGAGAAGGAGTTTAAAAAACAGAAGGGTCCATTCTGAACCTCATCACTCAATGGGAGGGTCTCCCTTATTTTTTTGCCTCTCCAGTCCCTGTGTAAATAATTCAAAATTGATTCTAAACCAATTTTCCCTCTGTATGTTTCCTCCATGTAGTAAATAATAGAGTGAACCTTGCCATTGAACTCTGTTAAGTCAGACGTTTATCTAAGCACTAATCCACAAGAATCATTTACTTTTGTTTGAATTCTCTACTTGTAAAATACAGAAAATTACAAAAATAATCTTTGCTGAGTGGTCTAAGCTTATTATTAAAAAAAACACAACAAAAAGCAAAATTATCAATAAAGTCAGAAATAATTTTCAAAACTTCCCTTTACTTCATAGGGTTAGGCTGTCATCCCTGAAAAGTACAGCTGTAGTATTCTCAGTGTACAGATAACACTCATCTAAAAGCTGTCTAGCCACCTATAGAGAAAAAGCTCAGCAGCTGCTGTGTCTGATTTGGTAAGGAGCAACCTCAACGAGAGAAGGAACCAGAGATCATATACTGCAGGTCTTATGGTTGCTGTAAGAACAACTTTCAAAAGAAGATCAGTAAAGTTAATAACAGGTCTGAGGAAAAGTATATGCAAAATAGCCCACCAGATGTTTGGAGTTTAGAAAAAGTGACTTTATCAGATTAGTCTTCTATAAAAACTTTAATTTGAATGTATGTTTCAAAAACCACAGTGTTGTCATTGACAGGTACTACCTCATGCTTTCTTAGTGGTAATTACAAAATATTTGTTTTGCACATCCTGGTCTAGTATGGAGAATGTGACAGAAAGTGTAGGAAGTGATAGTTTAAAGAAATCAAACTATCTCCCACAGAGCATTTTTTTTATCATCCTTACACCCATAGGCTTCAAACAGCTTTAAGATTCAGTATTGCAGGACTGCTTGTTAGTATGAGGCCTGAAACAGTTCTGTTAATTTTTTGAAGCCCTACATATAAGAATTTTTCTGATTAGTATTCAATAACCTTGAAATATAGAAAGTCATAAATACATGACTGGAAGGGGCCTGGTAAAGATGTCTAATCCAGTATCAAGTGCAGCTAAAGTATTTCTGACAGATGTTTATCCAGTCTATTCGTAGGAATATCAGTGATGGATATTGTACGATGCCTCAAGACAAGCTGTTCTCAAGACAAAGAACAAAATTTCAAAATGCAGCCTGGTGTTCTAGGGCTAGGAGCTAAATGATGGCTGTTTGAGAGCTTTGTTATACTGGCATTTATCTTGATTTGCGTTGATATACATATCATCCATAGGGTGTTGAATATCTCCTGCAGGCTGTGCTGACAGTTACAACTGTGTGAGGTGACTGGAGAAGTATATAGTGAATTGATTTTCAGATAATTACACTTATCAAATATTAAATCTTGCTATCTCTCTATGTGGTTTAGGGATAACTATCTTAAGCATGCTATCTTTAGCCATGTTAAGAATACATACTGGCATCTTCAAAAAAACACAAATGTTCTAGGACCAAAAATGTCATTAAAAGCTAGGAGACTTCACATCACACTCAGAAAGTTATGTGCACACTTTAGAAAGGTGCATACAGCTCTCTGCCATTTGATAGAAATCGTTATTGAATGCATAAACGATAGTGCTGTTGGCCTAGGATTTGTGAGCAGTTGCTGAAAATGTAGTGTTACCTTAAAGTGAGAATGCTCGTGGAATTAAACAAAACAAATATCTCACAGGTTGATATATGTGTGGACTTCACTGTGTTTTTCCTTTGCCTACTTTCAAACATCTACTTGGCTTAGTGGGTATTTGAAAGCAGACAAAGAAGTTAAATATCCAACTTATCTTTCACGAGCCCAAAGAGAAACCTTTATAAGATACAATTTTTAAATACCATTAACAGTGTCTATAGGATTTTTTTCCAGGATATTTTAAATCTTCAGACCTTCTGCTTTAATTATATCTGAATTCAAATTATCAGTTTTTTTTTTTTTTTTTAAACTATTGTGGGGCTGTGCAGTATTATGAACTCATGTAGCAAACAGTTAAACTTAAACCAGAAATTAATCAAAAGATTTATGTGCTTAACAAAAGATTCACGTGCTTGAAAATGAGGAAACCACACTGAACATCTAGATTGATACTTCTCATCTTTTTATGTTAACAATGCCCCTTGCTTAAAGAAAATGAAATATTTCAAGAGATGTTAACATTTTCTATCAAAGCATGAATGGAGATGAATCAATGAGAGCAGCAATGTTACGCAGTGTGTTTGTCCATACGCTTCAAGAAGCTGAAAGAGTAACTTGATCCTGAAGGAGTATTGAAGGCAGGAGTTAGTGGGAATGGAATTTTCATTTGCAATCTCTTTTGACAACTTTTTGGGATTCCTCTAGAGTACACAGCAGCCTGTGCTTTGGGAAGCAGCTCTTGTCTGTCCTCTTACATAATGGTCTAAAGCATTTGCCCAACTAAAGAGTGGGACGATATGAGGGAGATTGTGATACATATTATATACCTGTCATTGTATAAGACCAGGTGATATCTATTGGTGCCCATTCCTTGCTTTCACCTGCCTGTGGCATGTATCTCCATAGCATACAAACACACTAATCAGTGCAAAACCCATAGAATAGGCATTCAGGAGTAAAAAAATTCCCTTAATCACTGAGAAGGTATACCTCTCTCCTTCACCACTCCTTTCTCTGCAAATGAGAGAGGTTAAGAAGAGGGGGGCAGAAATTATTCTGGCAAAATCGGCAAAAGTAATAGACATTTAGTTTGTGACAGATGTGAAAAAATCTGCTGCTAATTTCACAATGTGTGTTTGATGGTACAGTCTGAACTTGACAACTAAACGAACTTGGGAAAAACATCAGATTTTCCAACTAGAAATACATGAAGCAGAAAAATATAGTTTTACTCAGCTCTGTAAATGACTCTTTCAGTCCGGTATGACAGGGAGTAGAAAGCAGCTCTGAAAAAAGCACTTTAAAAGATGAAAATCAAAGCCATATTCCTACATTATTTTGCTTTTATCTTACTTCTATTGCTTGTAAGGAATTTTGTCAGCAAACAGATATGAAACCGTGAATAGCAACACTTTTATGAAATTACTTTTAATGAATGAAATTACTTTTAATGCATGAAATCAACTCTATTCCATTCAAAATCTTTTTGGAAATTGAGAGGTGTTTCCAAGTGTTAAAGGAAATCTATCAAAATCATAAAGCATGTATAAAATAAATGTATGAATTTAAATTTTAGCTTGACTTTAGCTGTGATTCTGCGATTCTGTGATTCTGTGATTCTGTGACTCATGATAAGGTATAATAGAAAATTATTTAAATAAGTATGCTTTACCATAACAATACTTTAACTGCTATTTTTTCTGTACAGTGAATTACAAAACTTTTCTATTGTTTTATTTACTATGGGAGAGAATACTCTGTATTTTTCTGTACCCATCCTTCACTCCTAGTAAAGTCAGAGGATCTGTAGGAGGCACAAGAGGACTCAGGTACATCATAGGTTGTCAGAAAGATGAAACATTGGTTTCTCCTGTATATAAAACACGATTTTGAGAAATGAGAGAGATTAAAAAAAGATGCATTGAAGAGGTATTATCAATATCCTCATTTCTAGAAAGTATTCAGCATTTATCATTCAGTGAAAAAAGCCACTAAATCACTCCTGTGTCACAGTCCTGATTTGCTTATAAGATACTTTTCAATGCTTAAAACACACACACTGACCAAGTAAAGTGATTTTGAGGGTCTCTCCTACAATCCAATAATAATTTAGGAAGTACAGCAATCCAGAAAGTTCTGATTCATTTCATTTAAGTTCAAATGTTTTTGCATAAGATAGCTTCATTTCATATGGTAAGCCTAGGTCACAAAATCACTAATCCTTAAATGACAGTTCTTTTTAGAATGGAAAAGTTAGACCTTTGAAACTAAGTTGTTTAGGTCCCTTAAAACAAGTTCTGCTTTCTCTGGCAGAAGCTTGTATAACTTTGAAAATTTGATCCAAAGTTTTTTGAACCTGATAAGGTCTGCGGTACGGTTTCACACTAGTCATTTTTTTTTTTTAATGCAACCTGTCTCACTCCACTCCAGTGGACGGTCAAGAGAGGTTTTTTGTGATTCCCCGAAAAGGAGCACCGGCTAGGTGGAGTCAGACAATTACTTGAGGAAACAACACAACACAAGTTTATTTACCTCAGCAACTGCAAAACCATCATGAATCAACTTCTTCGAGGCAAGCACCAAATCACACTTATCATTTATAAGACAGTACAAAAGAGTTGAAAAGTAAGAAAGAGGGGCAGAAAGACAGAGTTAAAGAGACAGAGACACACAAACAGAGACACACAAACAGAGACACAGAAACACCACCAATCCCTCGTTCCAGCATGTGTCTTCTCTTCTAGCAGAAGTCTTTGTTTCAGGCAGAAACTCTGTGCGTGGGGTGGTGATGGGTCAACCTGGGGGTGATGGGTCGTCAGGGAGTACAGTTCAAGCTCACCTTTTACACCATTCAGTTTGGTCCAGTCCTGGACTGCCCTTCCGGGGGGGCCCAGCATCCAGGTCACCTTCGAGGTTGACCCTTTTGGGGCGCAACAGCCCTGCATCCAGGTCAGCTTTGTGGGGAGGGGCAGCTGGTTCTCCACCAAGGAGATGACTCCAGCTCTCAGTGCCCATGCACCACCTGGACAGATGTAACAACTTGCTAATGTTCCTAGACATGGTGGCATCTCTTCTTTAGGAATGTTTTGTCTGAGTGCTCTGCCCAAGCACTCCTGGTGGAGTCTCTTCCTTAGAAAGTGTCCTACTCATTGTTTGACACATAAACATGGATCATTCAGGAAGGGATGTGTAGGACCATAGGGGAACGAGAAGATGCTGAATTAGGATTTGACTTCTGGGACATAAAGCTTCTCCCTTTAGAGACCGGAAGAAGAAGGCTTTGCCCTTAAGCAAAATGGAAGAGGAGGTGATGGAGAACCTGATGCAGCCAGAAGGAGAACTGACTGGAATGTAAACAATGGAAAGATCCAGACGTAAACAAGAGAACGAATTTGCTAGAAAATAGTGTTTTGTTTTTAGTTAATAGCCAATAAAAGGTTTTGTACATGACGTATTCACAGTAGTAAAAGACTATAAAAGTAGTTGTAAAAGAGCAATAAAGTGATTCTTCTTTACCACCTACCAGAGTTCGCTCTTTGATCCCACTGCTACATAGGAGTCTGGTCCCTGACAGAACCCCCTCTAATGCTAGCCAAAAAGATGAAAAAACAAAGGAAAATAGATGGCTACAGACCATGTTTGTTGGACAATTACAAGGGCAAAAGCAGAGCTCCAGTCCATGGAAAGTAGAACTAAGATGCAGTTTGTAAGCAGGTATCAGCTCTGCATTGCAACGTTGCCTCTTCCATGTCACCAAGTAGAAGCACAAGCTTACCTAGATGAGACCAAAGCACAGAATTATAGAAAAGGGAACTGTCATGCTGAAGAAGATGAGAAACCGTGTATTAGAAGATGTGGTGTTATTCAGGCTCTAATCTTGTACACTTTCACTAAACTTTAAGTACTTTTGAACACATTCAAATTTTGATTTTTCAAAGGCACTCTGACTTTGAGCCTCAGTTCTTTTTCACCTTTTTGGTACTGGGTACTTTTGCACTTTTTCGATGTTTTTGTGCCCTCTACATTACTTCCTCTGTGTGACAATATTTTATAGACATGCCACACATGTCCACATATGCTGAAAGTGCTACATTACCTTTCGTTTACATTGTAAGAGGACTGAGATGAATTTAAATATATTCCTATTCTAAAGAGACATCCCAAGAGTGGTTTAAAATTGAGGGAAATTCAGGCCAGAGGAGACATTTTGAAAGGTTCCAGTGAAGAGCAGTTTAAGATTTTCATTTTTCTCTTGAGTACAATAGCAATATCAAGAAAACAGAAAGGAAAGAACTAATCACTAGACTTTTCCTGTCAGGTGCTACATTATGCCCGCTGTGATTCAGATCTGAACTCCACCCTGTGAAGAGCACTGCTTACATTTTAGTACCTTTTATAGGCTACCTAGAGTGTCTCACATTGCATAATGGCTACTTTATTAAAAGGAGTCATTCAAGTAGTTGCTGAAAAATACACAATAGCTTGCTTAGTCATACACTACGAACTGTTCCACTGAAACGTTAGCAAACACCCTTCAGGCATCTGTTTTAATAACATTTTTCGGTGGAACCCAACCTTTTAGATAACATATTTTATTAATGGATTATCGAGTTTACATATTTTAAATATTTATGGAATGCAGAATTCCATATAGTTTGTACTGTGACGCATGATGCAAATGTTTAGTGAGAAAGTGTGGTCATACTTATATAAAAATATCTGCTCTTTCCCCTCAATAGAGCTGGATTGCTCTATTGAGTAAACTTCAATGATTGCACTGATTTTTGTCTCCTTTGTTCTGCTTTTTGGGTTCATTTAGTCTTCAATCATTTTTGAGGTTTCCAGCACCACACAATTATCAGAACAGCATTCTAATTGAGAGCAGGCTTATAATATCCTTATAAAAAGCTGTTCTTTGTGTCTGTTAGAATTTCTCAGGTTACAGAACGGAACCAGATTGGGCTTTTCTTCAGAGTACAGAACTTCCTTCAGCATTATCATAACTTTCCACACATTCTTAAAGATAAACCAAAACAAGGATCCTGGCTTTTCAGTTTGCAGACATACCCAATCCAATATATCTACTTAATTCCTCATTAACTTTTGCGCTGGAGAGGAAGATATCCAATGAATAGGGAATAGAAAGAAAGGAGTTAGACATATACAGAAACTTAATTTTCTAACTACATCTTGCAACAACTAGACAACTGAGATGGACTTATGAGAGGGCATAAAGATGGATATTGCAACAAAAGCAGAAGATAGTGAGACACTGTTTCAGTCAAAAGAGGGAAAGATATATTTGAAATTAAGAGGATTTCAGCTTCATCAAGAATCAACAAAATTTCAGCTTGTAATGTAGACAGACTAAAGGTTAAGTAAACTCCCAAGTTGAGGGAATGAATAGAGTCAGTATGATATAATGATGAATACTGATAAAGGAAACTAAAGTGGCCAGTGTGATTATCTGAGCTATCCCAAGAAAACCTCAAAATGTTGGGTAGGGTGAACAGCAAAAGAGTCACAGTTTCTTTCTGGTTGCCCATATCTGGTTTATGAGACAAAGAGATGAAAGAGAAACAGTGGCATCAGAGAACATGGTTTATGCCTGGAGAGAGAGGGGCTTGATGCTTTCTGAAGCTCTCCCCTTCCCTCTTTCATTTAGTCTGCCTTGAGAATGTATCAAAAGTTTTGTGAACATCCAAATATAGACTTCAGGGGAAGATGCAAGATGGGAAAGGAAGATTTTGAGTAGCGTAATAAACCAGAAGGCCCCCCCTTGAAAAGAAATTACAGTGAGTATATTTTTGTTTAATAGATACTTGTATGTTGATCAAACTCCAGAGAAAAGGAATGGGGAAAATTGCCTATGTTGCAGAAAAAAGTCCTATCTGCCTGTCTCACTCATGTCTATTCTCCTCACTTCTCCATACACTGGAAAATACACTCCTATAATTTCCTATAACCACTACAATCTTTTAAATACTTTAAAACAAACAAACAAGCAAAACAAAACAAACCCCAAAACCCAAACTATTAAAGTTATTTAAAATAACCAAATGTTCCTTGTTAGAATCTTTTGAAGTCTTCTACTCTTTCTGTGGTTTTCCCACATATGTATGTTCTTTGAAACTAGGACCTTTTGTACTTTGCATCCTGTAAAAAACTGAACATAGTAACATGAGTCAATATCTCAAGCAGTGAACTGAATGTGATGGTAAATCCTTCGTGATTGACATTTGTGTGGATAAACACTTTGCACATAAATCAACCTCATCTTTTAAAGAATGAAATATTATCTGGTTAACAGGAATTAGACAGACGATTACAAATTGTCCAAGCTCTTATTGACATTATTGACACGTGTAGTGGGATTCACAATTTCAGTAGAAAAACAGAATGCTAAAATCCCAGAGGAAGAGATAATTTTGACCTTTCCTTCATGTATATATTTTGCTCTTTCCAGAAGATGTAATCTAAATACCAGTTAAACTAGCAGCTGAATATTTTTTCAAAAATTGTTCCAGCTGTGAAGATTTGCAGGCACATCATTAGGATTAACTTGTGATCTAGATGCTATCTTGCAGCTCAGCTATCTGCTACTAAATATTGGATGCTTCTCTATGGAAACCATTTTACTACTTGCCTAAATATTGCATACAGAACACTCATGTGAACAACTGGCTATGAGAGAACACAGAAGGAGTCTGGAAATGTCCACTGGGGAAAAGAAAATGAGGCTATAGTTCAGCGAGCAGACAAGAGTTTATGAACTTTTTTTAATCCCCAGCCTTTAGAATAAAGCAGACCAAATGAGGAAAAATTAGGGATGGAAGATAGTCATCTTCTTTACTGACAAGACAAGATTGTCACGTATAGCAGTTGTATGTTGAATTTAACCTCGTGAGACCAATGGACCTTATGGTTGGCATCTTTGGCATTACCCTCTGCAGTGCAGACAAACCCAGAATGTTATCCACCATCCTTTATCCTCTTATGGGACATAGTAAAGATACACTGCCTGATTATTTTTACTCTGGTCTGTTCAAGTTATTTAAATCAGTAGGTAGCAGATGCTTTTCTATACATTCAGATCTAACTACCCTAAGCAGCAGGTAGTCTGAGGTAGAATTCTTGATTGTCTAAGTCAGTGTTTTTACAGAGATAATGAATTATCCCTCTACAGAAGAGAATAAGGCAAAGCATTGGCCAGGAAGAAAAAGAAGTCCTCATTCACAAGTATTTCCGAAGGCAAAGCATTTGCCAGGAAGAAAAAGAAGTCCACATTCACAAGTATTTTCGAAGTCAAAGCTCTTGTCTCATTTGCCTTTCTTAATGAAGTTTGCTTTAGGTTTTGTTGTTGTTGTTGTTGTCTTGTCTGTAAACATACAGTAATTTATTGGCCCTTCTCTTCCGTAATCATTTAGAGTCATTGCCTTATTTGATGCTTGGCCCTAATTAACTGCCATTGGCTCCACTGCAACTTCTTCATGCAGTTTTGCAGCCTGTGAGCACTTGCTCCTCTCTTCTTGTATATAAAAAGAATAGCAGGAAATACTGACTATTGTTTTGGATCATGAACCTGCAACAACAGTGAGCTGTACCTTTTCTATCAAAACATCCTACAGAGCTGGATTTGGGGCCATGCATATCTGTATATTTTCTGTTATCCTTTCAGTCAGTCAAAAACTAGCTAACCAAATAATTACTTCTCTATCTTCTGAACTACTATGCAATCTGTACACTTATTTGTACCAAAGCAAATGCACTTCTGCCGCCTGAAAAAAATGATGACTGGTACAACCCAGCGAAAGTTCAAATGCATACAATTGAAATTCTGCCATGCATTGGCCTGAAAACTTGACCTGTGATACAGAGATGGCAAATTGATTTGCTTCAAAGACAACTGCAGTAAACAAGCACAATGGTTTTGCAGAGTTTATTGGATGCAGTCATTATATATTTAATTGGGTTTCATATCTGGAAGTGTAAATGAGATGGTTAAATCACTCAAAGATTTTAAGAGTTGTATTTACACATGCTACTTGTTACCTACATTTTGATTCTTTCTCTGCGTCATCATCAACAACAATAATAATAGCAGCAGTAATAATTCAACTGGGAATAATTCTTTGATGTTGTTTGTGAGGCTAATTGTGAAAACATAAATTAAATACTAGCATATCTGTCAGCAGTGTCTGTTTATTTCTGAAACTGTGAATACACTTTGGATCTGCGAACAGTAGTTGCCTTGGAGAATATATTTTACATAAACATTGAAGGGTAATTGGTCTGTGGCATGAAAAGAGACTTAACCTTTGTGTATTAGAAAACAGATGGGTCAATAACAGGGTAAGGTCTGGTTATGTCTTACTCATTGTTTTTATTCCATCCAAACAGCTGAAAAAGCCTGAGATGCCATACTGTTATGTGTGCCTTTTTTAAAAAATGTGAGGCTATTCCACACAAAAACTGGGGAAGTTAGGTTCTTTACAAGATTTCTTATAAGCCACAGATACCAGACAGTGTGATTGTTACGTGAAAATCTAAAAACTATTGAATATATGATTGTTTGCTGCGTGTTTATCAATGACTAAGAATTAATTACCAGCAGATTTTCTATTATTAAATAAAGGCACATTTAAACATTATTAATTCAACCCCTTTATCCTTTGTGTTAAGGATAAATAGATTATAAAACATAAATAAACACTGAATAGCTACTGTGAACATTTTCTGAATGTCTTGGAGGCAACTGCAAGCACTGCAGTAGGTAATATAGAAGGTTATAGATTTCTTTAACATCCTCAACGTTTATGACCATTGATAGCCATGCATTAGAATGTTTGTGATCTATTTACTAATCTGTTATAAAGTCCTCATATGGTCTTCATTCACAAAATTCTAGGTGTGATCCAAAGGACAACCAGCGAAATGCTTGTTTGCTTTTCCTTTCAAGGTGTACTGGAACAGAATGAGATACATATGTGGGAAAAGCAGAAATATTCCCAAGACTGCTGATGACTGGTCACCTCAGGTCTTAGTGGCTGACTTTGAACACAGGGCAGTCACAGAGGGTGGAAGGTAACATTTGAATGTCTCATGGAAACAATATGTCTGCAAGGAAGCTCATCATGAAGAATAAAGGACCGACTTACAAAGCAGGCACAGATCTTGCATTCTCTGACTTAGAAGGGTGAGTCTCTATACAATGAGCCAGTATTTTCACAGGGGTGTCCCCTGAAGACACATACACAAATCTTTAGAGAGTGTACTGATTTTGGCTGGGATAGAGTTAATTTTCTTCACAGTAGCTCATATGGTGCTATGTTTTGGATTTGTGACTAAAAAAGTGTTGATAACACACCCATGTTTTAGCTGTTGCTGAACAGTCCTTACACAACGTCAAGACCTTCTCAGTTTCTCTTGCTGCCCTGCCAGTGAGCAGACTGGGTGTGTACAAGAAGTTGGGAGGGGACAGAGCTGGAACAGCTGCCCTCAGCTGTTCAAACGGATATCCCATACCATATGATGGAGTGCTGAGCAATAAAAGCTGCTGAAAGAAGAAGGGGGACATTCAGAGTTATGGTGTTTTGTATTCCCAAGTAACTGTTATGCATGATGGAGCCCTGCTTTCCTGGAGATTGCTAAACACTTGCCTGCTGATGGGAAGTAGTGAATGAATTCCTTATTTTGCTCTGCTTGGATGTGCAGCTTTTGCTTTGCCTATTAAATGGTCTTTATCTCAACCCATGAGTTTTTGCACTTTCACTCTTCTGAATTTCTCCCCCATACCACTGGGGGAGTGAGCAAGTGGCTGTGTGGGGCTGAGCTGCCAATTGGGGTTAACGCACAACAGTCAGCCAACATCTTCAGCATATGGACAGAAAACTGCTTGATCGTCCCTCCACTACCAGTGCATTAGCTTGACTTTGGAAGCTGACTTCATAAATTTTTCCTATTGCAAATAGGGCAGTAGGCGTGTGAGAGAGAAATGGTTTGAGTCAGAGCCACCAGATGGGAAGGGAGATCTTCAGGACATTCAGAATAACACAGGAATGAGGATCTGAAGCACAATGTAGAGTTAAGCTATACATATTGGATGTTATCCATCTAAATTACATTTCATTACATTGATTCAATTGCAAGCCACCTCCAATTTCCAGCTGGATACAAATATTTTCAGTGTTGTTATTGTTTCACCATCTAAATTAAATTCCCTGTTTGAAACTTTTTCCTCTGATTGATTTTTTTTTTTCTGTTATGACAAATCAATGACAGTCTACATTACATTTTCATCTGCTGGAAAAACAGGTTTCTTTCCAGGAGGCTCTTTATCCTTTGGACCAGGGCTCTTTCTGATACAAATTACCCCTTCCAGCAAGATGCAGTGTATGTTCTGTATTCATGGGAAAAAAGCACTTTCTCCTTTTAGCAAAATCTAATTTAGGTTTTACCTGGCTCACAAGATGGATAACGCTCTCAGGGGTAAAGCCTCCCTGCTATAAATAGTTAGGTGGAGAGAGTCATGTGTTATCTCAGTCTTTTCTCTGAACTGGTGGGATGCAGTCCGGATTGCATGTGAAGGTTGTTAGGTCATGTTAGTGCTTGGCTGCCCTCACACTGCCAAATCCTATTTCTCAGCTGGGCATCCACAGCTTATGTCTGGACAGGGCTCACCTCCTTGTGCTGTACAGCAAACCTGCAAGACCAGCCGAAGCCTGTGTGGAAATGTGACCTCCCATGGCCAAGTGAACCAGGCGTGACCATGCCGTGGGGCTCCCTTGCACAGGTCACTTGTGAGGCAGCCCTGGGCATGGAGGGCTCGCAGGCAGGAGGCACATCGTGCCACATGTCTGGTAGGGCTAGAAGCCTCTCCTTTGGTGTGGCATGGGCATAGCCAGTAACACAGACAGAGAAACCACCAGCAACAGACTGAAGAGGAGAGCCCCTCACAAGTTATGGCATATCTCTGAATTTGATCCATGGTAGGAAAGAGTTTCTGTGTGCCTGAACTGGTGTAGAACACATAAGAGCAGGTTATCAAAATACTTTTCAAGAGACAGACAAAAATAAATTGGCACTTTGCTGTCATCTTTTCTTCCTTTACTCTGGTATAGTTAGTATACATGCATGTGCATGTGCATGGGAGGGAGACTACTGAGCAGGACAAAGTTAAAGGGAGAGAAATATGTTGAGTGGTTTCTAACAGCTTTTTGGTTTTGAGACTTGTGTTTGGTTCTGAAAATGCTTTAGCTTATGATGATTCTCTCTAGAAATAATTTAACAGCTCCTTTGAAAGCAGCATTTCTAACTCTCAGTCTTGCTTTCCATGAAAAGCAACCATATGGTGGAAAGTGAAGGTGACCTCAGACCTCTGAATGTGTGATACCAGTCTTGCTCCACCTTGCAATGCATTTATTCGGACAAATGAAAGAAACAGAACTGTGGGGCACTGACTGGATCGTGTGACTTCACCTCATGGAATAATATTTACTTCTGTGTTACATGGGGAAAAATCTCTGCAGTTAATGTAGTGTTTACTTTATTCAGCTGTTGTGTGTACGTGAACATTACATGTTAAAATATGCGTATCTATGTGGACATATGTAACAGAAAAAAATCTGTTAATTTAGGATATATGAATAGTACACATTTCCAAAATTAACAGGTACATTTCTTCTGATGGGAAAAACAGTCTGCAGACTGAGTCACAGGGAAAAATACTGAATTTGATAAGGTTGTCCAGGAAGGTAAACACACAGCTATGGCTAACATATATTCTTTGCTCTAAAAATAGGATTTTTTGCTCTAGTATGAAAAGAAAATGCAAATGCATAAGCTGAAAATAAGTCATAAGGCTTCTCTTTCAGGCAATAACAAAACTATGAGCTTAGCTTTGGTTTTGCTCTGTATAAGACTTAACTTATTCACACTTTATTTTCAAGTTGCTCTAGTAAACAATGCAAGCTGGGTGCCAGTGAGAAGGCCTGAACTGGAAGCCCTTGCTGAGAGGTGGGAGTTACGACAGGATCACAGTAATCACAGAAATTCATCCTCAATTTAGCTATATGGACAATATTAAATGTTTTCTATCTAAGCTAAACACTTCCTATTATTTTACATTACTAAAAGAGCCTATGCCAAATAATGCCTTCTGAGATACAGCACTCTAAAATTCCAAACCAGAAGTGTCATTCAGGGTTAAAATAGAGGGAAAGACTTTTAAAATCAGGTTAATAAACTGATGTGAATTGTATACAGACAAATATCAGGATCTTGTGACAAATTTACAATAAACTTACAAGGGCAGACTCTTCAAAGATAGTGCTATTCAACCATTTTTCCTGTCAAAGAGCTGCTTCTGGAATGCTGTAAACTGAATTTCTGTCACTGAAGCACCTATTATGAGAAGAGCTAAGGAAATGTTACCTTGAGACTTACAGTTGTAAGGAAAATGGAGCAAGTTGTCCACTAAGTCATAGGAAGAGAGCCTTATGTACATTGATAGGTGTAGGAAGAGTTTTTTCAGTGAATTGATGTGGTTGTACCAGTATACACTGGAAAAGAGATTTAGCAAAGCTGGCAGTATCCATCCTTCTCAGTCAAACAATGCTAAAAATGCTCTTACTTTTGGCAACATTTTCCAGGCTGCTTGTATTTGACTTGCCTGTGACCAATTTATCTAGGCTTTTCAGTGTGGCTGCTAGTCAGACTGCTGCCTGGGAATTCATCCATTTCATCCTTCATGTGCTTCAGGTTTCCATGTTCTGAGATTCATCCTGTCCTCTCTGCTCTTGGACAGCACTTATGGCACAAACTAGCTGCTTATGACTATGACAGGGAACTGGAATGGAAGGCACTGATTGCCCCACAGCCTCCTGAGTTACATTTTTGTGGCTCCTCTCCATGCAGCTTGAGCACATCTTTTCTCGTCAGCAAATCCGTAACTCCTCAGGAGTCCAGTATTGCCAAGTGGGAGAAATCAGACAGAAACAAAAGTGATTATGAACAGCAAACAGAATGTTACTTGATATGTAAAGATTAAGTGCAAGTCCATGCAGATCATCATAACAGAAGCATATTTCCTGATCACTCAGTCCCCTCTCCAAACTCCCCAAACTCCCACTTGTCTTCTTTCAGCTAATGCTGCTTGTGGAAGGCCATGGGAGTCATATGCATAGGTTCCACTACTATCCGAAAGGCTCAGAGCAGCTATCCCTTAGTTTCCACTGATCAAAATGGCTGAAGCAGAAAAATGTATGGCTTGTGTTTATCTTGCAGGCCCTATGTCAAGTAACTCATGGTAAGCTTCAGCAGATGATCACAGAGTCCTGCTAGGTGACATGCTTACCACAGTCAAGTGATCCTTCACAAGTCATCTTGCCCTTCTAAGACTTTGTTTATCATCCATTATGTATGGATTGATGGTGCTGACACCTTGGTCTAACACTACTCTGTTTATGATTCATGCTAGCATTCTTACGAACATTGGCGTTATAGTTTTAGTGAAGATTATGCATTCATTTTGGAAGTGAATCTGCCAGTGGTCTCCTTTAACTGTGTTCTGGTTCACATCACGGAGCAGTCTCAAAGCACAGAAATGGGATTCCTTTTGGATTAAATTAAACTGGATGATGTGTCCAGGAGAAAACTCAGTGCACCACAGTAGCTAATGGGAGTTCAGCCCCATGTGCTTCTTTCTAGAATTAACTGAAGCAGGTCCTCGGAAAAAACTCAACTAGTTTGTTTTCAGTAGCAACCTTTTGGCTCTACAAATCTGTTCCTGTCAGGCTGCATTATTTGCTAACCTAGGTATAGCCGTTGCAACGATAGACTAAATGTTAGACAACAGAAAGAGAAGGGCTGTGTACTCAAAAATAAAACTGCTTGAAAAAGGTGTATTGGACAGATTAGATTCATAAGGGCTTAGAAGTATGTACTCACCATTCATTTCAGTGAGCTGTAAGGTGCTAAATGTCTCCCTGAATCTGGGCCAAAGTGCTCATAACCTTACAGAGCTACTGTATACATTGATTCTCCAAATCATCACACCAACACAGAGTGGTACCTACATCTGTCACTCCACAGTGGTGAATGTGGTGGTGCCCTCTGGACCAATTCAGTGGCATATTCTTTCTATTCTTTTTTGTACCACTTATACAGGGTTCCTTATGTCCTCCCTGAGACTGGTGTAAATCACTGTCTGCAAGGGAATGTATGCAAACTGCAGCTGTCAGAGACTGCTAATAACTACCCATCTGTTTGCAGTTAATTATTATGGGACTCTTAATGGGGAAGAAATGCAGCACAAAGGATTGTTGATTTTGTTTCTACTTTGTCTCAGTACTCAAGAAGGCTTTTTTACAAGGCACTCTCTCTGTAGTTTCTAATGTACACCTGAACTGTACAAGACTGAGGTGTATCTGCACGACCTGTTACTCACAATAGGATGGGCTAGAAGGAACAGAAATGTCTTCCGCATTCACATGACCTATTACCTCTCTTATAACAAGATGTCTGCTTCCAGGAAAAAAATTATGAGAGATGTTGCATTTGGTCCGTCTGGGCTGGAGTCAGCATCCCCCCAGCACCCTCACAGCACTGGGTGTCACCCTGGCCGCCAGCAGGGTGCTGATAACACAGCTTGGGAGGGGGCGGGGCCAGGACAGCTGACCCAGATTGGCTGTTCCAGACCATGTGACCTCAGCTCAGCCATAACAGCCCAGGGCAGGAGGAGGAGGGGGGCATTGGTGACTGGGTTTGTCTCCAGGAGCAGCCGCTGCACACACTGCAGCTCTGCTGTCCCGGGAAGTGGCCAGACACTGCTTACTGAGGGGAAGTAGAGAACAACATCTTTGTTTACCTTTGTTTCTGTGCATGGCCTGGGCCTTTGCTTCAATTAAACTGCTTTTATCTTGACCCATGAGTTTTTGATCTTTTTCTCCCCCTTTATTTTGCTGAAGGGGGAGTGATAGAGGGGCCTGGTGGGCACCTGGCATCCAGCCAAGGTTAACCCACCACGTCTGTACAGCCTTCCAAACAACACGCATTTTCTGGTAAAGTGAGGGAGACAAAATTGGCACATGTGTTTTATGGTGACCTAGTGTTATGTTTGGAATTGTTGACTCTAATAAAGAGACTATTTAGCAGTGACCTCCTGAGGTTGATAATGAGGTGCCTTAATTTAGACTGATTACTGCTAATTTTCCATAACCTTATGTGGGGAGTTTTCAAAATAAAATGAGTAATGCACAAACTCCTTGACTACTCAGTAGAGAAAGAGAAGGAGAAAATGTTACCTAAGGGGACTTTATTGTAACTCAGCTTTTGTGGCCTTCTCATGTTTTGTCAAGAAAAAAAGCCCATCCTACAACAATAGCTGCTTTATCTGGAGAAAGTCACATTCTTTTTCCTTGAATGAATTCCCATATCTTGTGCTTTAATCCAAACACTGATTAACAATGCTCCAGTTCTTTGTTTGTTTGTTGCTTTTTGGCAGGCATTGTGGCTTTCATACTTTGCTCCTTAATTACTTGTCATTTCACTCCCTGATTGGTTTTCAAGACTTTCTCAACACAGCTTCCACAAAAGATTCACTTTCAGAGTGTCTTGTAAAGTATTATTTATTTATTTATTTGTTGCCAGGCACTGTGGCCCTTTTGCAAACACTTTGTCTTCTATCAGAAACAAAGCTGGCTGTGGAAACATAGAAAATATTTCCTGTACTCCATGAATATATTTAGAGAAGAGTTCTTCTACTGCTTGGCACTAGGTTCAATAACTTTGGCCTGTCTTGAGGACACTTGTCACTCCAGTAATGTGAATGGTACCCTTCCTCCTGAGGAAGAAATAGGTCCTTGAGAAATAAGCCATCAGAATAATAGTCCTGTATCACCCATTGTGCTGCAATCTTTATCATGCTCAAGTGTAAACTATAGGAAAAGTAGTTTCAGTCCATGTAAAGTTGGCTAAGGGTCACAGAAAATGGGCTTTTATAGCCCAGGCACTATCCTCACCATCTCTCTGTGCAGTCTGTTGCCGATATGTTTGCTACAAAAGGAGATGCTCAGGTGCAGCAGGGGATGAAGGCTAGTCTTGGAAGAGGGGGTCATTGTCAAAATCAAAAGCTGCTATCCTCTTTCTCATCCCACTCACAACAGCAGGAGCAGACAGCCTTTCCCTTTGTTGACATCCTCTGGCATTGTGGGCTGGCCTGCATCTATTCTTGTCCTCCCACAGTAGGAGCATGACCTTGCCCAGGTCCCTTCTTTCTTCTCTTCTTTCACAGAAAGAGAGCAGAAGGAAGACAGGGTGCATTCCTCTGGTGATCAAAGCATATCAGCAGGGTGTGAGGACAGTATATTAAAGGCTGCAGTCCTGTACCACAACAGCACAAAGAAAAGAAATCCTGTGGTGAGGAAAGATCCCCTTCCATATATGCTGCTCTAAGGAACCCCCTTGTTTCCTCCCATCTCTCCCTCTCCTCTCCCAAGCCCCCAGCACCTGCCTTGTTGCTGGGAAGAGGTGCAGACGTAACCAACAGTATTGCAATGGTGGCAGGTATAACTGGCTAGAAAACTCATTTGGATTATAGGAAAAAGTAAGAGAGAAAAATTAATCTTCTGCGGTATAACTTTAAAATGTTGGACAAAGACATTTAAGGATAACTAGAGACAGAGTGTACTAATAATAATCCAACCTGCAAGAAAATTTTGCCAATCAAAGAAGGAAATAAATTAGGGATGGCTGGAGGATGATGCAGACTCATCAAACTTCTGCAATGGATGAAGAAGGTAATTGATACAGTTGCAACTAGAGCACAGGTAAGTATATCATACTGCATATCTCTATGTGAAGTGTCTGGCCCCTCTTACCTAAAGAAGTAATTCCCCTCGAGTATCTCTGCTCTTTTCTTTATGAATACTTTGTACAGGAATATGGCACAAACCTGAAGAATATTTTGAGTGCTATTGAAATGAGAAAAATTATCTTTGCAGTAAAGGATTATTATTAAAAATAATAATGCTGACAACAAAACAGCAATAATAACAATAGTAAAATGATGATAATAAATATGAATTGCCAGTTTCTTGTCTTAGCATCATATTAAATATTATTACACTTAGCTAATATTACACTTAGCATATCCTTCCTGAGATTTTCTCAAAACTCTCTTCATTGAACAAGAAGAGTTGGCTCCAGGTCAAGTTTTGTTTAAATGACTGACCTGAAAAGTGTAAGGATTTTGTTAATGTCTGAAAAAATAATTCAGAACAGTCGGTATGAAAGTAGCCATGGGCTCCTCACTTCTTTGTTACTCTGTTCTACAGAGGAAAAACAACACAATGTGGAAAAAATGTTCTCTGATTGTATGATAGGGTGACAGAGTGAATCATCATACTAGAATCAATTTCATGTATTAGTATTTCTAAAACTTCACATCCAAATAAACATGCCCCTAAATGTAGGAATTGATTTGAGTATTTTTCACTGACTACAGAACTGGAAGTTTTGACAAAAGAACCACAGATTTTTTTCTCCTAGTTCAAAACACTGTTGCACGATACAGTGAAATCTAATTATACTTGCTACTTAACTAAGTCAAATTTCACTAAGTCCAGTTTCACACAGTATATTGGTCCGGATTCACTGAAGAGTGAGCTTTCTTGCATGGATGTGTGTTGCAATGACACCTCTGCACACTAGCAGGCAGCAGAAAGAGAGATACAGACTGAGCTTTTAGCCCAGTTCTTGAGTAAACCAAGTAACATTAGCACCGTTGAGCAACCTAGGAGAGCACTAGGCTGCAAGTGATCTCCATGTATCACAGAGAATCTTACAGAACTTTCTCAATAGCACATCAAAGCTTGTTAGCTCAGAGATAATGTTACTCCTCCCTTGCCAGATACCAACCAATATTGAATCTTTTCTGCCACAGCTAGAGCTGCCATGAAGCAGTACATACCAATTACATGGTATTTATACATCATACATTTCTTTCACTGCAGAGTAGAAGTATGGTCATTTTTTATCAATTGCACAGCTGTATTTCACTAGAATTAAAAAAAAAAATTATCTGTTTATCCAGAGAGCAAAGGAGATCATGCAGCAGAGATACAAATTTAGTGTAAATTGTAGAGGTGAGCAGAAGATGAGGTTTGTTAAAGGAAAGTTAGTGCTTTTGTTGCCTTCAAACAGTGCTCACGTCCCCCTCATCAATAAGATATCTAATAACTGTCACCAAGAGCCAGGACAGTCATGTCGCTAGGCCAAAGGTGGGCCAACCTAATCTCTCACTGATTGATCAAGCAGCCAAATTCATCATTTTCTCGTCATGCTGCTGTCTAACAGCACACTAAGGTGTATGAAGAAGCAGAATTGTCTGCACTTTAGGAGTCCATCAGGATGGTATTGAGGGGAAATGTCACCTATTTTTCTTGTGTTCTTCTCTTGTCAAAACTGTAGTAATTCTGTCTTTTGAGGGACTTGAGAATTATAGCAGACTCAGTGTCTAAGCTTTGCTTTCCATAGTGACTGTCAGTGACATTTCCCAAACCATCCCTATTTGCATCCACAGAGCTGCCAGATGATGTATGTTCATCATGGTGAGTGTTTAGAGGATGTAGCATTACTGATACACTATATAGGCAGTTTTGGACCGGGAATTAGTTTTCTCTATAAGCCACCCCTATATGTCCTATACATTCTCTGACTTTCCTTTCAGTCCAGTTATTGTTCTCAGCAGGGCAGATGGACGAATACCTACCTGAACTGGTACTGGGAAGTGGGTCTGCTGTCAGACTGAAATGAAACAGGATACCCAGCATCTCATTGTAAAACCAGGAGCAGCAATTGCAGTAGGCAACAGGTATGTAGGGCCTATCTGGGAAGCACTGGGAAGTAGATTGCCTTGGCTGTGGAAAGCTGATACCCAGAGACTATGATTATATGTAATAACTATATTTTATTTATATAACTGTATTTTGGATATGTCCTGTAGCATGGCATTCCAAATATAGACACAGGTCTCATTATTTTCTTTCCTCTGCATCCCTGAAGGACATTGGTAGGGACCATATTGGAAAGGGGGAGGAACTTCCACACTCTTGAATTTCTACAACTGTATGCCCTAGGTAGTATAAGTGGAGTTATGATGCCATGAAATTTATCCCACTGATTTCCTTCAAGCAGGCATTTTATAGCTGATGAAATTATGTTGCTGCAAAACATACATAGAAAATATCTTTCCTGCCTCTATGTTTCTGTATAAAAAGAAAAGGGATGATTAACATCACAGAGGAAAAGCACAGTGGTAAATTGGTAGTCAAGAACACTCATAAGAAACTCTTATTTGAACTTGATTTGCCACAGCCTTTTTGTGTAACATTTATGCATCTGATCTTAAGAGATGCTTCTTCACTGTATAAAATGGGAAAAAATGAAAGTCCTTCAAAATTAAAGTTATGAGCAGAAGGAATTGTAAAGGAAAACATCTGAATAAGATAAATACAAAACAAAAATTACTGAGACTGAAATATCTAATCATAGAATCATAGAATGGTTTGGATTGGAAAGGACCTTAGAGATCATCTAGTTCCAACCCCCCTGCCATGGGCAGGGACACCCTCCACTAGACCAGGTTGCTCAAAGCCTCATCCAGCCTGATCTTGAATACCTCCAGGGCTCAGGCATCCACAGCTTCCCTGGGCAACCTGTTCCAGTGTCTCACCACCCTCACAGTAAAGAATTTATTCCTAATATCTAACCTAAATCCGTCCTCTTCCAGTTTAAATGCACTACCCCTCGTCCTGTCGCTATATGCTTTTGTAAAAAGTCCCTCCCCAGCTTTCCTGTAGGCCCCCTTCAGGTACATGAAGGCCACTGTAAGGTCCCCCCGGAGCCTACTCTTCTCCAGGCTGAACAACCCCAACTCTTTCAGCCTGTCCTCATAGAGGAGGTGCTCCAGCCCTCTGATCATCTTTGTGGCCCTCCTCTGGATCTGCTCCAACCGTTCAACATCCTTCTTGTGTTGGGGGACACAGAACTCAATGCAGTACTCCAGACGGGGTATCACAAAAGCAGAACAGAGGGGCAGAATCACCTCCCTCAACCTGCTGTCCATGCTTCTCTTGGTACAGCCCAGGATCCAGTTGGCCTTCTGGGCTGCAAGCGCACACTGCTGGCTCATGTTCAGTTTTTCATCTACCGACACCCCCAAATCCTTCCCCTCAGGGCTGCTCTCAACCCATTCTCCACCCAGCCTGTATTTGTGCTTGGGATTGCCTTAACCCAGGTGCAGGACCTTGCATTTGGCTTTGCTGAACTTAATGAGGTTGGCATGGGCCCACCTCTCAAGCCTGTCCAGGTCCCTCTGGATGGCATCCCTTCCTTCCAGCGTGTTGACTGTGCCACACAGCTTGGTGTCGTCGTCAAACTTGCTGCGGGAGCACTCAATCCCACTGTCCATGTTGCCAACAAAGATGTTAAATAGCACCGGTCCCAGTACCGATCCCTGAGGAATGCCAGTCGTCACTGGTCTCCATTCAGACATTGAGCCGTTGACCGCAGCTCTCTGAGTGTGACCATCCAGACAATTCTTTGTCCAGCAGGTGGTCCATCCATTACATCCATATTTTTCCAATTTGGCCACCAGGAGTGAAACGTTTTGCACAAGTCCAGGTAGATGATGTCAGTTGTACTTCTTTTGTCCACTGATGCCATAACTCCATCATAAATGGCCACTGGGTTTATCAGGCATGATTTACTCTTAGTGAAGCCATGCTGGGTACCAATCACCTCTCCTTCATTTCCCATGTGCCTTAGTAGAGCCTTCAGGAGGATTTGCTCCATGATCTTGCCAAGCACAGAGGTGAGACTGACTGGCCTGTATTTCCCCCGGTCGTCTTTTTTTTCCCTTCTTGAAAATGGGGGTTATGTTTCCCTTTTTCCCATCAGTGGGAAAAATCTTCTAAATCTTTCTTTGATAGCTAAATAACTAGAATTCTCTTGGGATGAATTATTTCCCATTATTAATGTATCTGATTAATTGGGATAAAATTCAGTGATGAGACATACATAAAGACATCCTCATTTTCAGAATTAATAATTTCTGATGACCTTATTGTCTGTCATCTCAGAACAATGCAACCTGTCTGAAAAACATAGAACGGCATGTACACAAACCCCAAAACTCTGACTGTTATAATTTCAAGTTAATCAGTCCTTCATGGTTTTCCTCATCCTGACTCAGGTGTTAAGAGATCCCTTACCATTTCTTATGGCTAAGTGCATTATTGTCAAAGATCCTTTGCCATCAGTATGTCTGATATAGCTTTTTTATATCCCACCCTTATGTTAACCAGGCTTCAACCTGTGTGCACTCCTTTATCCCTCAGCTGCAGCTACCAAAAACTTTCTTCATGTTTTCCCAATGTATTCTGCCCATTTCTACAAAAAGCTGCATGCACAGCTTTCTCTACCTTTCTCTGTTTTTCTCTTTCATTTGTTTTTTCTGTGGTACAACACAAATCTCCAGTAAGACAGGGCCTGAATTCTTATTTACAACGCAGTTCCTTCATACTGCCTTAGAGGAAATAAAAATCTGACCACCTGAGAGCACTCTTATGAGAGACATAGCTATGCTGCATATCTTCTGGTTTTTATAGAATACAGAATAATATTTAGAAAAAAGACTGTCTCCTCTGTCAGTGCATATACATGTCTAAGACCTCCAGTACACCATCAACATGATTGCTGCAAAACAGCATCATCCCACTGAGTGTTCCTGGTTATCAAAGGTCAGCTGTCTTTAATGAGCTGCTCAGTCTCCATGGGCAACTTTCCTGATGGGAGAAGTTGATAGTTTCATTCTGTTAAATGTTTGGACTGCATTCAGTTCAGTGGAAAGTGAATGGATATCAGCATTTCCTGGAAATAAATTTTACTTGCTGCCATTTGTAGAAGCAAAATAATCCCTCCATAGAAATCAGAACTAAAATTGCCCCTTGTTTCAGTGGGAAACCATACCTCCTCTTTGGGCTCACTCATCATCACAAAATGCTGGATTTTATGTTAACAGCTAAAAAGAGGGTTATTATTAATCTAATTGTGTTTTGGCTCATTGGCTATCATAGTAAGATTCTTAGAATAAAGAAAATCCCTCAAAACCTCAGGAAAGATAAGTTTGATGGTGGTTGAAGAGGAACAAAGCACATTCCCAAGAAAAGGATGTATTACTCGTATGGGCTTAGTAAAAAATCTCAAATCAGTATACAATATTCCCTTCTGTTGCGTTCAGTCTGAACATTGAAGAGACATCACTCCATTGCTACAAGGCTAAGAAGAAATTTGGAAATCTGTTAGTTGTGGCTATGCTGAGTTAGAAAGGAGTATTTTGATATGACTTCCATAATGAAAGACAAAATAACTTATGGAAAGGAATATTTTGATGTGATTTCCATAATGAAAGGCAAAGTAACATATTATCTCATCCTTGAAAGGAGATTTTCACAAGGGAGATCTGCTTCTGTGGATTTTGACAGCAGTGCTCAAGGCACAGCACATGGGGAAAGACAACCCAGCTAATCTCAGTTAAGGTCACCAGGACCAGTTGGGAAAGGTGATTGTAGGAACTTCCTACATTGTCAATACCTCCTCGTGGTATGTCTTCAGTGTGCTGGCATCAAGCCACTTAGAGGGAATTGAGTATTCTTAAGTTTTCCATGACTACATCACAGACTTGCTACCCTGTTTAATGGCTGCTGATTAATTTTTAAAGAAGCACCTACAAATGCAATGTGAGCCTTAGGAAAGGGTGTGATTTATTGCCTAGCAAATCAGATGGTATTTTCACTACTTGGGACATTTTGCCTGTTGTTGTGCTAGTCAGTCACAGAAAAGGGGGGCGGGGATCTTCCTTTTGGAAGAAAGCCACTGGAGGCTGCTTAAATAGGTCTTAAAATAGGTCTTCATATGTGCAATGTCAAATTGTCACAGTGAGCAAGACAAATAACTCGCTGTTTTGAGGGACTAATAAAGTAAATCCCTCCACTAATCAGGACAGAGTTGGCTGTTCTCTAAACACTAAGAAAAAACACCATTTGTTTATTACAGTCACCATTTTAAAATTGGATGAATTCTGTGAATATTCAAAGCTGCAGAAAGATCCCATCTCTATTTTTGGATGATGGCTTCTACAGATCTATTCATAAAGTCCAGATACGATACAGTGGCTCAAACGTCTGTGTTTGCTAGTACACCAATTGCCTGAGAAGGCTGGAAGACAGAAACAGAAGAGACTCTGAACTGATAATTTGTTGCAGATAGAGGCTAGGAGATGTTAATTACAGGACAGGAAAAACACCCTCCGTTATGCTATCGCTTTTGCCTGGGTGGCCCAGTGAGATAAGATATTGTTCTAAATTCAAATTTGTCAAAGCAAACCTGGACTTACATAGCATATCATTGACTTAATGGGAGAGAAATGAGCTGATCCAGATAAAAAGCATGGCACCTCTAATCTCTTTAGACACTGGAACAGATGGCAAATCTACATTTAGTTTTACCTAAAAAATCTCCAGCCACATTCTTCCCCTGCTCCCTGAGTACTGCTCCTCTTTGCTGGGCTGTGCCTACCTTTACGCTGCAGCAAACACACAAAAGGCCCGTATTTAACTTGACAGTCAGGGCATTCAGAGGAGCTATGGGAATTCAACCAGGTGCCAATTCCCCTGTTTTAATAGAAGTCGTTATAACCTGTTATATTTGAAAGGCACTTCTGCTTTAGGCTACAATAGGTGGACTCATGTCAGCTTCTTTCATGCCAATGCATTAAGCAAAGCATTAGGTTAAGCAATTCAGTTAAAGCAGCTGTGTGGTTCTTCTGCTGAAGACGTTGCAGTAAGACATTTTTGGAAGGTACATATATGGGAAGCTGTGGAAATATGACATATAAGGGGTTAAAACATAACCTTTTTTCAGCACCATTATTATCAAAGCAAGCTTCAACCTCTTTACTGACTGATGACACATGAATCAGCCTCTGATCATTAGTGTGACCTGACTGAAGCTCAGTTTGTGTTTATCACAGGGGAATCTACCACCAAAGCATTTAGTGCCCTCATGAATACCACTTGTGTAATGGCATCTCTTATTAATTGTGCTTCATAAGTTGTTATTATTCCAACCTACTGATATTTTATTCCATTTAAAAAAGGAGACAAATGAGAATGGTGACCCACCTACTGCTGGTGGAAGTGGTTGCTTATTTGTCTACAAATATAATATATTCCTGATCTGATATTTTTGCCATTTAATATAACCTGATGCTTCTTCCTTGACTGGATGTGTCATCCAGTATCAACATCACGTGTGCTATCATCAAACTGAATGAATAAGACATTATATTATGTATTTGAAGTCTCAAAAAATTATGTTCAACTCAAAGTATCCAATACATCTTGCAGTTAATCCACTCACCAATGAACACTGTCAGAGAACAGCACTGAAGGCTGGATGCAGTATTGCCAGAGTGCTGTAGAAGTAAGACAGGAAGTAGTCTGGCATATGTGACACTCCTTAAATCATGACAGGTGAGTCTGCTAGGAGGCAAAAGTATCCAGAGATATAGGGTTACGTGAGGAACTCTGAGACAGAGCATAGTTTGGGTCTCTAAAAACAAATGCCTCACAAGTTAGTCTTTTGAGTTTAACCTCTTTGTTCCTGGGTTCTGTCAATTTGTGATAAACTATTTATGTACCTTGAAAATTTAAGATTGATTTGTTTGTGTTTGGATCAGTGGATTCCCTGCCTATTCTGGCTGAAATGGTATCTTTTCAGTTCTGCATAATCTTCACATCAAGGTGGTTTCTCCTGTCCCTGTTCTCTGTAAAGATGTCTTCCAAGTGCTACGTATTCCTCTTAGCAATCCAGTCAGTCTGTGGGCATGCATCTTGAGCCCATTTGATTCAAGTGCCTCTAAAATTATCTCATGATACATACACCTTAAGTCCCATAGCTTTGGGTGTATCTTCTTGTAATTAGGCTGCCTCACTGCTAATTAGAGACAACAGAGCATGTGTTCAGAATGTTCTAGGACATTTAAGTGATTAATGGCAGAAAACATAATGTGCCAGTCCTAAAAAAATATTTCCTTTCATTAATCCATTTTGAGAGCAAGTGAAGATATTTTTCCTCATGCTTTAGTGCTTAGTCTATTGAAGCAATAGATTTTAAAAGCTTGGTGATAAGGCATTAAGGTTTTTTCTGATAATTTATCTAAGGAGATTTATTCAAAACTCTCCACAATATTTCAGGTTTATTAATCATAAAATAATGGTGAAAATAATGAATGATTAGGGTTGTGTTTTTGCAAAGAGGTGAATTAGGCCCTGATTCATTCCCCAGCTGAGTCAACAGACTCCTGGACTGATTCAGTCAAATGTTGAATCAAGTTCTTAATGCCCATTTCCTGAGCACATTTGTGCACGGAGGTAATGAACTGCAATGCAAGTGAGCTTCAGAAAGCTACAGTGGTGTCTCTGTGGTACCTTAGCGTTCACAAGTAACCTGCAGAGCCTGATCCCAAATGTGCTCTTCTATCAGTTTCCGCCTAAAAGATTACTTTTGTGGAAATACGCTTCTCTTGTGCATGTGCAAAATCTCTCCAGGCCTCCATAGGTCCTGCTCTGTCATCTAGTCACCCAGCTGTAAGACAGGATGGTGCTAGGTGTCACAATGTCCAAGTGTCTGTCTGTCTTGCAGTTGATAGAGAAGTCAGCTGTCACGAATCCTCAGCCAAGAATATAAATAATAAACATAGAAAAAGAGAACACTACTGCTGTGATTGATGGTGGGTATGAAATCTTCTTCTTCCAGACAGTAGGAGAGTTGTCTGGCATTTGAAGACTTAACTTTGCTGACACTACTGCAGAAGATAGGTGTTTTAGCTTTGTAAATGTATGTGTCTTGCAGTACCTGGGAAAATGAAATCTCTCAGAACACCTCATCTCAAAGTAAAAGCTGTAGAAACTGAAAGGTAAAGAACAGGCAATAAAGCAGTGAGAGAGGGCATTGTGGGAGCTGCAACTCAAAGCAAAAAGAGACCCACGACATATTCTACTTTGTTTTAAGTATCAAAAGATTAAAAAAGACAGTAAATCAACTGCAGATAAATCTTTCTCTCAGAATCAGAGCAAAATTGTATTGGAGAACATGCGATAGCAAAAAGAAGAAAACCATAAGCCTGGAGAAGAGAAGGCTCTGGGGAGACCCTAGACGACCCTTCCAGTACTTAAAGGGGGGCCTACAGGAGAGATGGGGAGGGACAATTTATCAGGGAATGCAATGGTAGGATGACAGGCAACAGTTTTAAGCTGAAAGAGTAGATTTAGACTAGATATTAGGAAGAAATTTTTTACCATGACGGTGGTGAGGCACTGGAACAGGTTGCCCAGAGAAGCTGTGGATGCCCCATCCCTGGAGGTGTTCAAGGCCAGGTTGGATGAGGCCTTGAGGAACCTGGTCTAATGGAAGGTGTCCCTGCCCATGGCAGGGGGGTTGGAACTTGATGATCTTTAAGGTCCCTTCCAACCCAAACCATTCTATCATTGTATGATTCTATAAAAGAGATATTTTGTTTCCCTGGTCTGAAAATGCATGTTAGGGAAAATGGAAGACTTGACAGAAATGTGAATCTATTTGAAAACCTTCCATACATGTTGAGACACATTAGGACCTCTGGCAGTATCTGGAGCAACATGCATAGTCAAAACTCCAAGAATTTTGTCAAGGAGCTGAGGGAAAGTCCAAATGAGTCCAAAATGGGAAAAAAAAAAAAAAAAAAAACCAACAAAAAAAAAGAGGCAGAAAACAGTGGAGATGACCCTACCTAAGGAAAGCGAGAGGATCTGGAAGAAAGTGGGGTAAGAAAAATAATTTTGTCAGGTGGAAGTTAGCAAATAGCTGGAACAGATAGGAGTGTCATTATGTGGTTAAGGAGGCAAATGTGAGCTACTGAACTCAGAACTGAAGTGATGCACCAATGAATGAATAAAAAGAAAAATCGATGAGAAAACTCCAAGATATGTTTAGAGGATTATAATTTCTCTTTGGGATGCAGTAAAATTTGCATTACTAAAATTTAACAGGAAGATTCATTTGAGTTGGATGTGAAACATCTCCATTTAAAGTCTGATATTGTTCTAGTTATTGTTATTGTTGTAAACATCAACATCATTATGTCTGTCACCATTATGCTTGTTTCTTAAAAACCTTCCAAAGCAAGCAACTTTCTGTATATTTTCATATTCCAAGCAAATGAAAAGAAATAGGATGTGTCTCTGATAAGTAGCAATCCATCATGGTGCTAGGCATTTTGGCAAAATGACATGGTAATTATTTCCTTTCCCTAAGAGCTTACATCTGAAACAGACAGAGACAGCAGGTACATGCAAAAATCCAACAAACAGGGTGAACAGTGTGATACCATGGCACATTAGTTTCACTAATTTTCCCCAAGAAAGATGAAGGAAAAATGGAAGGAAAGGGTACAGGTTGTGGTAGTTGGAGTGGGTAGGCTAAGGGATACCCTTACTTGATCAATCTCAGAGAGGAAGAGCACAAGACAGTTCCTCTCTAGAACAGACACTTCCTTCAAATTAACTCATTTTTTCAGACCCATGGAAAGTGAGGAGTGAAACCGATGAGGAGGAAATTAGGGACAGTAAAAAGCTCAGCTGAGGTGAGTAAATACTCTCAGCATGGCATCATTTATGTTTCAACAAATTAGCATGTTCAAGATAACAATTTCTTAGCTAAAAATTTCTGTTTAGCTCTACTTTTACCACATAAACAAGAAGAAATGTTTCATCACTCTCTGGTAACTTAGATGTATATTATCAACTAGCAAAAATATGTGTATGGCATTCCATAAGAATTGTCTGGGACATCTCTAATTTGTTAAATTTAATCTAAAAAATCTTAGAACTACAGATATACTTCAGAGGACTGGAAGAACATCATGACACTGGCTAAAAAAAGGGCACTTTTTTTTTAACCTTAAGCTCTAAGCTTGATGTCTGTCACAGGTTAAATCAGGACTAATCTGACATAACATTGACTTTTTAAGGAATGAAATCATAACAATGCAATTAATGCCACTCAGTATAATGCTACATTAGACCTAGTGTGGCTTATACTGATGACTAGGAAATAAATATGACATCAAAGCTGCTGCATTGTGTGAATGACACAGAGTCCCTTGGGGGGAGTGAGCACTAAGACGAAGCAGGCAGGTGCACACTACACTCTTGCTTGTGAAGGTGGTTGAAAACCTCGGTGGGCAGATGCAGTGGGTAGGGCCAAAGAGTGATGAAAGCAGAGTTGAGTACAAATAAGACAAATCTGTACTGGAGCCTTCTTTACAGAAATCCCCCCATTTCCCAGATGACCTTGAGTAGTACATACTTTGCGATGCGAGCAGAGGCATAACCTCCATTCAGATAGAGATAGCACAGCTGTGAAAGCAGATCACTCCGTGTACCTTTTCTTAGGCAGGATGGGTACAGAAACAATCTTTACTCTCTTTTCTCCATTTAATCTTGCACAAAACAATCCTCCAGGAGTTTCGCACATCTCAGTTCCTCTGTCCATAGTTTTAATATTGCAGAGTAGAGAAATAAACCACCAAAGTGATACTTTACCTAGAAAATTGCAATGGAGATGAAAACCAACACAACTGATTAAGTCTGTTAAATAAATACTGCACAGTTACTTGCTTATACTGTATAAATGCACAGAAAAAACAAACATTGGGAATTAAAATGCTTTCTGTAGAAAAGCACAATCAGGGCAAGTTGCTGGAACCTGGAGTCAGACGAGTTCAACTTATAAACTAAATACATATTTTTAAGCAAAAAAGTGACAAAATGATTAAATAAACTATCTGAAAAAATTATAAATTACTCATTTTTGTGCTTCTTGAGGCCTCTCTGAGGAAGGCATGATTTTGTTTTACACAATCACTGCACAAGGGTGTCCAGTGATATTTAACAGCCTAAAACATGCTGAAGATTAGAGTGCATTGTTCTTTACAACATTTATGAGTCTAAGAATCGCATCTGAGTTACTCTGGTGTCTGTAACAGCAGTATAGCTACATAATAAATGATATGCAAACATTGTATTTTACATTAACAGACAATTATTTTTATTTTTAAAATTTGCTTTAAAATGTGACCCAAAAAAGCAAAACAAACAAAAAACACCCTCAAAAACGCACTCTAAATTAACCATGAGTTGTGAACTAGAAACAAAACCAAAAAAATCACTGTTCAGTGAACAGTGTCATTTTTCGGTTTTCCCTTGAATTAGCATTTCTCGTGCAAGACCTGACTCACCATCTGAGAGTCACAGGCCCTGAGAACACACGCATAGTCCCGGAGTCTCAGTTCTGCAGAAATAGGGACTGTGAATATCGAGAACTGTGGCTCCAACTGAGCTTCTTAAAGCTCCCTGGACTCCCAAGACTTTCAGGATGCTGCCTCCACAAGGCCTAAAGCATCCAATGAGCAACCCATGTATGATCTCTTGAAGCCTGCCTTGTGTATAGCAAAGATTCCCTTGAATGAAGGTATCTTGGGGTCACTGATTTGACATTTCCTTGAGAAACTGTTTCAGGAGGAATTTTATGAGCAGCTTTAATGCTAAGAGATTTAAGATAAGAATCCAGCGTCCAAGATCCCGTGATAATATTTGTCTTGAGAACCCTTTCTCAAATTATAAAGAATGCAGCTAATGCAGCATGTTTGTTCCCAGCTCAGAATGTGTTCCATTGCTCAAAAAATGCCATTTAATGAAAGGAACACTTGATGTAGCTGTTGCCATAGTAACAGGACATGTTTACACAGGAGCTGAGATGGAGAGCAGTATGTGTTAGTGGGCCTGCAGGAGCTGGGTGAAGTACTGCAACTGCACAATCTCTGCACCTCTGTTTATTCTGGATTTCCTTCTGGATTTATTCTGTGCAGGGATGATTTGTGTGCAACTGTTATAGTTGGTTGCACAGAGCTAAGGAAGACTATAAAATAACGTGCAATTAAATATACAGTAAAGTTACAATTACCAGACTTCAAGAGTTCTGCTTTTTGCAGAGTTAAAAAGTATCAGCAATCAATCAGGCTTTTGCCTGGCACCATGTCCAAGAGGTCTGGCACTAACATTTCAGCACTCAGACACACCAGCAGAAGTCCTGACATGTCCTTTGGGGTGCGAAAGTCAGAGGCCAACTTCTCAAAAGCTTAACATGTCAGGTCTTGAGGAGATATTTTGAAAAGGTGGCCATAACTGCCTGAGTAAAAGCTGCAGAACGGGGTGGATTTAAAAGTTAGCTAACTTTTCTTACCTGCATGAAAATTTCAATATTTCAACTTAACAAATTACTTTTGCAAAGTACCTCTATCTCTGTGGGAAAAAACAGCCTACCTGCCTGCCCCTGCCCTGCTGGAGACAAATTTCTTGCACTCAGTTGACAAATTAATCCGAAAAAATAATTCAGACTGCCCTGGAGCTCTTAGTTTACTCTTGTATATGGTTTTGTGACTCAATTGAGGACTACATACCCCAGCAGGTGGGCCATCAGCCTCCTACAAAAGAAGCCTCCAAATCTCATGTTCTGACCAGCTGTTCTGATGAGAGAGAGCTTTTTCTTGAAATCTGAGACAAGTCTTTTCCTTCGAAACACTAGAGGTAGATCTGTCCTTATCTGCATAAAGTGCTGATCTTGAGTATTTACTTCCTGATATCTTTTATGACTCAGTGCAAATATATATCTGGTCATCTGAATACAGGACTATGACATGAAGTTTTTTGTTCTTAACCTGGTTTTCATTACTTTCTAAGAACAGGAGTATCATACATCATCGCCCTGCTCTAGAACTCATCTTTAACTGAGAGGGATAACCACGTGCCCATCAAACCTTTTATGACTTTCACGAAACCAGCTAGCTGCTATATATAAAGTATTTGAAGAGACAATTGCTACACACTGAACCTGATTCATCACTGCATTCCTGGTCTAGATCTGTTAATGGAGTAACAAGATGCTGACGTAGGATCTACATAACCTATCCAAAAAATGTCCAGGAAGAAAAAACCAAAGCCCACTCAAAAATGGAAAAAAAACCCAAACAAAACCATTTATTTCCTGTTTAACTCAGATGTGCAGTCATTACACTTTAGAAAAATAATAAATTCTCCAGAATATTTGCATTCTGGACATAAGTTAAAATTCACTTTCTAAATATTTTTGACATTTTTGTCCATTCTCTTTTTTTTTTTTTTCAGAGCCATGTGTCATTCAGCAGTTGGTTAGCATTTCTCACAGCATCATCATTAACCATTTCCTTATACTTCTATTGCTTATTTAAAGCAACAAGTCAAAACCTGTAATTTTGCTTTCTGCTAATCAGAGAGGAATGAGAATCACTGTCCACGTTAGTTTTGAAAGAGACCCAGATTCAAAGAATATCACTTTCAGATACAAAGGCAAATGAATCTATGTCACACCTTTCCAGATCTCAGCTGCTCCAGGCTATTAGCCTGTTTCTCTGCTCACTGTAGCATGCATCTTGCTTTCAGCTTCCTTTCCTCAGGAGGAGCGCTTGGTCCCAACAGCAGCTGTTGCCTGGCCATGTTGACCTACTGTCTTACTGTCACTGTATCTTTAATGTGCCTATACCAGAAGATGTTTAGTATAGAATTGTCTTGTGATCTTCTTGAGCTAGAGAGAAAAGCAAAAATACAGATGGATGCATGATTAGTGTCTTATGTCTTATGGGTTTGTGCAACACTGGCCTTGAATACTTCCTTCTTGTTCTGTTTATGTTTCTCCAAAAACCCATTTCTAGTTTGATAAGCACCCTGCTCTAGTTCTCAGTTTCTCAGTTATTCTTCTGGAAACATTTCTGTGTGCAGGAAAGTAGATCCTGTCATCCACTTGCCTCTGGCTTGGGAAGTAGTGGCTTTGTCAGGACAAAACTGCTATGGTTTTCAAATCATGGGCTCTCAGAAGACAGAACTGGTGTTTACATTTGGCTTACTTCCCCTTTTTCCAGGGCAGGATTAAGTAGCCAAGTCCTAACTTTTTTTCCCCTGACATATCCTTAAAAATCTCTACTGCTGTGGACTCCATCACTAAGAGCAGCTTAGAGCTTCATCATTAGAAAGTGCTACTTAAAATGTAGCATAATCCTCCTGATTTTCCCTACTTGTTCTGTACTTACTGGGTATTCAGTACCTTCTTCAACCTGCTATCCTTTAGTATATTCCCATATTTAAAATAAAGAATCACAGTTCTTTCAGATGTCGTCAAGTGGTTCTTGATTCTGCTATTTGCTTTTCTCTGGCCTCATCCTGTTGAGCTCCAGCAACATTTCTCCAGATGTGCAGTGCCCCAGACCAGGCATATTTCTATAGCTGAGCATGAGGAGAAAGAACAGCGTGATTGCTTCTGCATGTCTGCATTCATGTTTCCACTTCTCCATACAGACTTCCATCATTTCTCAGCAGCTTAAGTAAGTCATGCTCAGCTTGTGATCTGCTAGACACAGTAAGCCACCTTTTTCTATCAGGCAGTGATTTCCAGTCCTCAGTTGAGGTGGCTGATTATTCCCACCAAACTGAAGGTCTCTGCCCTTGTCCTGTTGCCCCTGTTGAAGAGCATTCTGTTTGTTTCTTCTTGTTGTCAGGAGATATATTTTCACTTCAATTGTATCTTCTGAAAGTAGATATTGACTTCTACTTTGTCCTGCTTACAGATTTTAACAGGAACATTCTCTCTTTATTGCCTAACCGGGGAGAGAACCCTAGTGAATGTTTTTTGATATATTCATCAGTCTGCCAACCACTGGTGACTTGTACATCAGGCTGCAGACCAGCTGAGCACCGTTTCTTAACAATTTCATTGGGACCATGTTTCTCTAACACATTTATGAAGAACATTGTGTGAAAGAGCATCAAAAGACTAAAGTGAGGATACTAACGATTTACAGCTTTTCTCCCTACATACAAAGCTAGGCGTAGAGAGGATTTGCCCCTCACACCTGCATGTAGGCTGTCGCTTATCTCCTAGCTGCTTAAAATTAGATAGCTGTGTTTTTAGTTCCAGTATTTTCCTGGGTAGGGAGTTACCTGAAATTTTGTGTGTCATTTTTGTTCTACTTTTGAAGACCAGTAAATCTGTGTTCAGTTTTGGTCCCCACTATACAAAACAGATGTGGACAGGCTGGAGAAGGTCCAGAGAAGCGCCACAAAGATGATCCAAAGGACTGGCCAGCCTACCATATGAAGAAAGGCTGAGAGAACTGTGTTTGTTCAGCCTTGCGAAAAGAAGGCTTAGGGGAGGCCTTATCACCATGTTCCAGTATTTAAAGGGTGGCTACAAAGAATAAGGAGACTCCCTTTTTACAAGGAGTCACATGGAAAAGATGCCAGGTGATGGGTACAAGTTACCCTTGGGGACACTCCAATTGGACACAAGAGGAAAAATTTTACAGTTAAAACAATTGGCCATTGGAATAATCTCCCTAGGGAAGTGGTGGATTCCCTAACATTGGACACTTTTAAGTTTTGGCTGCACAGGGTGTGAGCCATCTTGTCTACACCATGCTTTTGCCAAGAAGGGTTGGACCAAATGATCCTTGAGGTCCCTTCCAACCTGGTATTCTGTGGTTCTATGATTCTATAATCCTTTTATTCTATGATCTGTCTCGGTTTTCTGGAAATACACCATTCCTTCAGGTTCTCAGAGACAGCTGCTCAACCAGCTCCCTATGCATTCTGTTGTGAACTTTATCAGGTTCATTTACGTATAAACATCTGATTTCTCTGAATATTTCATATCCTGATCTTTTCCTCTTACTTCTAAAACTTTTGTACCTTTCTTGCTGATGTTAGGCCACTGACTCTTTGAGTGAAGACTCCATTAAATGGCACTAAATGCTTCAACCTTCCCAGCATCATCAGCTATTGTTCCTCCATCTGGTTGAATAATAGAGCAGGCCTTTTCTTCATTTTGCTCTCATTGCTCCTACTAAACAATTTATTGTTGCTCTGCATTTCCTTTGTTAATATTCTCTCATTTGGTACCAATTAAGAGACTATTATATTATCACAACAGACAAAAACCACGATCTTTTTTTTTTTTTAAGAAAAACATTGCATTGGGATGCAAGCAAATGCTATTAATATTAATAATCTAACTGCACCTCTGGTACTTGTTGATCTCCTTTCTAAGGTCTTGGTGCATGGTCTGTTGTTTTTCCTCAGAGGGGAACACTGTGTCTCTCCCACTTTGATAGACAGCCCTGGGCTGCAATGGCGCAGCACTAATTGAGATTGTCTCAGTAGGTCTAAGTGCTGTTTTGCACTTCTGTTCTTTCCAGAAGCAGTAACATGTTGTTAATAAACTGACCAGGCAGCCTTCTTAAAGCCAAGTATTATTTATTTAGAACCAAGGCTTTTCAGAGAAAATCAATCCTTATGCAATAAGCTGTCTACTCACATGTTTGGCTCAGTGGTTGTCTACACATGGTGACTTGATATATCTGGGTTTCCAAGAGATCTTTGCTAAGATCAGGGCACAATGATGTGTTCCTTCAGCTCAAGAATCAACTCCCTCCCCTTGGAGATAGAGACAAGTATTTTTTATAGAAAAACAGACTTTTACATCATCCTCTTTTCCAGAGATGAAAATGCTTCATAAATATTTTTTTCATAGCTTTTGATTCACCTGTTCCCAGCACTGGCAAAATGGTTTTCTAATTTTGGGAGGTGCAGCACAGAAATAAGCTGTTGCCATGGATCCCCTCCCCCCGCTTCCCTTCCCTTCCCACTGTGTTCACTTGGAAGCAATTTACCCAGATCCAGCTGTTGCTTTCCTGCTTGATTTTTTCCAGTGGCCTTCTATTAAGCAAAATCAAGACATTGTTTACAGGATATGTATCTCATTGGCAAGATTGCATATAAGGCTCCCAATATTGATGCATAGTACTTATTCAGCTCACTGTCTTACATTCTTCCTGGTATTGTACATTATGAGATTAATTGTAATGACAGTAAGTTTCCTGCTCCAGGGAATGTGTTGCAGCTGTTCCAGAAAAATTATTCACTTTATTGCCTATAATGTATCTACAAGGGATAGTAAGATAGGGAATTGTACTTTTTCTTCTTTTTTTTCTCCCCATTGTGCATGTGCACTTTCCCCACTGCCTTTTCTGGCATCTCAAAGGAAGGGAAAAAGGTCACAGTGGGATGTTATCAGTGACTGCTTTGAAAGGGAGGGAAGGCTTCTTCAAAGGCTTAATATCATTTAGGTGACTCCTCTTAACACCATTGGAATTTATTCTTCAAAGAGGGACTGTAGAGTGCATGGGGAAAAGGTCATTCAAATGTTTATTATTGTAATGACCCACCACATATAAAGAAAAAAAAAAAAAACAACACATCAAAGCAGATACATCATATCGAATGCTGTACTGGAATTGTAGTTACTGTATTAAGTCTGTATAGAAATGCTGGTTGTACAGCGAGAGACAAAGTGTGAGGCCCTATGTTACTACTTCTGCTGAGAGACTCAGAGCTGTTGCTATGACTGTGTAAAAATTATTAGCAGGTGTGGCTCTAGGTCGAAGGCCAGAATAGAGAGTGGATAATTATTGCTTAAAGCTCACTTTTTAGTTTGGAGGATACCAAAGAGGATTTATGGCTGGACTTCCAAATTCTTTGCACAAAAAATGGTCTTGGAAATTTGAAAAACTTGCAGATCACGCCTGCAGCTATTAAATGAAAGCACAGGAAGAAAGTGGGAGACCCAGAACTTCTTAGGATTCAACTGGGTGTAATCCTAAGCAGTTTCACACACTTGCCAGACAACCTTTCCCTTTGTGCCTAGGGTCCTTCTTCTAAGTATTAAGAAGGATCGTCTTTTTTTCATAGACTGTAATCTTGATATGGAAAAACATTCTCAATGCTCATACATAACACTTCAGTATATGTGAATAATGCAGCCTTCCTGGGCTTCCCCTAATGCATCTAGTTTACATAAATGAAGTATAGTTGTTAAAAGTGACTTCCGGCTGACTGCATGAGGTTAAACAGCTGCTGCCTGCAAATGAGAATAAACTATTTAAACATCAGATGTGCACTTTGTATGAAAATGTTAAAGGAAAACATAAACACTTGTTGAGACCACTGCTTAATCCTAGTATTTGGGCTAATCTAAATGCTCTTGTGGCATAATTTTAAGATATTTACAGGGAAAAGCACATGCTGCTTCTTTCTAATAAATAGTTTGTACCTTGAATTTAGATATATTAGTGTCTGGTTTAGAAATTTTGCTAGCAGTGACTAGCTAGTGCTCTTTATCACAAGTCTTAGTATGGATGTCTTGTTTTTTTTTTTCTTACACTTGAATATGATCTGGATTTCTGTGACATTAGCCTTCATTAAACTCTATGGTTCATCACTGTGAATCTGGTTGATTCACTTCAGCTGTGAGTGAAATATATTTAGTGAATAACACCATGTAACAGATTTCATTATTTTCAAGCAATTTTCAGTTCCATAGACTACAACTTGGGACCAGTAAAACCCTTATGTCTTATAGCAGTAGGCCCTAATCTGGTAGGGTGAAAGACACATTTGACTTCTGAGATGCCATTGAGAATCTGTCAGCATAATCAGAGAGCATCTTAAAAGTATTTGCTGCTTCTTCCTGATCCCCTGCATCTCATCAAGATGACAGACTGCATTGCAGAAACTGTACACTGAGATAATCTTTTGTAAATGTATTGTGTGATCTGCTTTCCCTCTGCGGTCATGGTATTTGGGCTGGGAGTGCGAGGTCACTTACTGTCTTCAGGGCTGCAGAAAGGGACCCAGCTCAGGGGACACTGACAGGATGAGAAGAAAAAACAGAGCTACCACCAGAGTTTGGAGGGATCCAGTATTTGGAAAGCTGTCATTTTCAGTCGGGTAGAGCAGGGGGAGGTTGCTGGGATGGACATGGAGCTTTGGGAAACATCAATGGAAGTGGGGCTTTGGGAAGCATCTCTATGGCCTGATACAGCCAGTCAGAAGCTTTCCTTCTAATTCTTATCTAAGCTGATTCCTTCCAATACACAACTGAAGAGCCTTTGTGTGCAGAATTGAGGCAGGTGCTGGAAAAAGGACATTTGGAAATTTCAAAATGTGATGGGCTAACAGATCAACAGTTCAAGTTGCAAGCTAGTGGCTGATGTTTGCCTTTAGGGAAAAATCCTGACTGCTGGCAAGGTTATTGAGGTATGCTTAGTGCTACTGCTTAGAAAAGCCAATGGGGCCTACCCCAGGAATGATACAGTGCTAGCTGGATACAGTGCAGTGTCTACTATATCCTTGCAGTACAAGCCACGAGACAGTGAGTAACATATATTCATCTAACAGCTCATACGTAGACCAAACGGTTGAGTACAAAACTAGAAGTGGTCACTGAGTGTCATTGCAAAGCTCATACTTCTCAGGCACTGGCAGCAGCTCTTTGTGTACAAGCTGCACTTTATATCCCTGAGTGAAACAAAGATCACACAGCAGATAAGATGCTGTTAAAGAGCAAATATTTGTTTGGCTTTATTTTGTCTTTCTTGCACTTGTTACTGTGATCACTGCAGAGCCAACTTTAAAAGATCAGTGTGAGAAAGCCATATCATTCATGTAAAATGTTTGTCTAAACCCTTGACCAACTGATTTTTCCCACTAATAATCCTATCGTTTGAAGTCACAGAGAATACTGTGCCTATTGTGACTGTTAAAGAAACACATATGATATATGTTGTTGTCAAACAGAGAAAAAACAGTTCAGGCAGGAGCAAAGTTGAAAAAGCTCACAAGTTGAAGTAGTTATGTATTCAAATAGGGCAGGAAAATAAGAGTCGAAGGTAAGACAGGCAATACACAACATATTAAGAAAAGTGAAGACATTTAAAGACAGATGTTTGGGTATTGAGACTGAGATGTTCAAAAACATTATTGTTAATTTAGCAGTAAATTTTAAGTTCACTGAATTCAAGCCAGCTGTAATAGATCAGCTCACTTTTACACACCTTGTAATAAACTTTGTTAGTTCAACAGAAATGTAGCAGTAGTTCAGCTATTCACTAACCTGCAACAAACTGTAAATGAATTTGTGTGTTCCTGTGGAAGGATCTGCTCTCTCCAGCCAGGACCTGTAATCTTGTCAATATAAAACTGTCTCATAGTGGAGCAGGATGAAATCTTCTATCATGAGTGAACTTTTTCCAGGTTGAGCACAACTTGTAGTGGCTGAGTAGAGCTCTGGGGAAGACAAGGCCTTTTTGGTACAAAGTGTACAGAAAAATATTTATTTAAATATCATAGAGGCATAAGGGGATTAATAAAACAAAGACAAGATTAGACCTGCAGACATGTTTATTCTGCACTGACCCTGAGGAGCAGGTTTTCCCAAAGGCATAATCTGACAATGATTTGGAAATGGACACCCCAGTTTTGTGGTGAAGAGGGATACCACTGGCAGAATAAGACATGCTTCCTTGAATTAATTTCCTTGATATTTCTTTAGCGGGGGTGGCAGTGAC
This sequence comes from Pterocles gutturalis, assembly GCF_000699245.1. Lineage (NCBI taxonomy): Eukaryota > Metazoa > Chordata > Aves > Pterocliformes > Pteroclidae > Pterocles > Pterocles gutturalis. The sequence continues at coordinate 50,197 of NW_010143536.1, forward strand.
GGGAGTTATGCTGAACACAGGCACTGTGGGCAAAACACGATCATTGTATCTGCAGACATCCCTCAGGGAGCAGGCACAAAACTCTGCATGGATCAATGCTGAACACTCAGTGGTGGCTCTCAGGTCAAAATTTTGTCTTAAGTTCCACTGAGAAAGCAATGAAGATACTGTATGTCTTTGTTTGCTCCACTCTTAAGGAAGAACCTTGCAAAGGTGCAGTCATTTGCCAGTACAAAGAAGAAATAATGCACAAGAAGTGTGGTGCCTGTAGGCCTCATTTCATTTTCTCCACATATGACTATGTGCATAAAATGATAAATAGTTGCTTTGGCTTTACTTCATAGTGCTTTTATGTCAATGTTGTTACAGCAACAGTGACATGATTCCACCAACTTCTCCCATATTGCTCATGCACTGTGGCAGTTACATTGTGCCCCATAGCCTGGCATGACCTTGAGGTTGATGGAAGTGGATTGCTGTGTATGATCATGCTTATTTCAGCTGATGGTGGTAAGATGTGTACTTTCATTTTACAGCACAATTTGTGGGGGTTTCTTTAAAGAAAAACAAACAAACAGATAAACCTGCATTCCGATTTTCTTCACCATCAGAGGATTTATGAGCTCGTGGAAATTTGCCTTATGGAAATTTGTCCCTAAGAGAGCTAAAGCAGAGTTAAAGCTTCAAAAAAACCCTTGAAATAGCACTTTCATATTTAAAATTCCTGGAGTGACTTCACTTTCTTTCATACTCTGTCCAGAAGCAGAATAAGTTCTGAAACAGAAGAGACAATTTCAGCTGATTATATGATTCTTCTTCATGTCATTTCTTACAAGACACTGTTGTGTTTTGTGCCTAACAGCCACTTATCCCATCCTGAAACAAGATGTGAATTAAGCATACATATACCTCAGAAACAAGAGTGTGATCCTTGTGCAATGATAGGTTAATGTAAACAGAGGAGATGTTTACTCACTGCTAGTGTTCAAACTGCTCAATATTAACTTGGGAATATTGTGCCAACTGTTGCAATGAACATTTCTGTAGTATGAAGGACCGCTTTATAGCAGTGCCCTTATCAATACGTTGAAAGGGTTTCTAGAGCACTCTTTTGTCAGATCCCTGACAAAACGTTCTATCATGCAATGCTCTTTTTTGAGACACACATCTATAAAACTGACAGGAAAGAAAACAAATTGTCTTTATTCCCTTCTGTATGTATATATAGCTCACTGTGTTCCTGGCAATTCTTCAGTGCCATCTCCTCCTCTTATTGGTATGTCTGTCTTAGAGACAAGTACTGCCTGGTGCTGAGTCGGGTGTTGTTATTTTTATTAAAATTTTTAAAAATATTTTACAAAAGAAATCTCTGAATTTTTTTCACCCTTGATCTGAACATATTGGTGTCTGAAGGCAGAGTCAGGGCTGGGTTTCTCTCAACAAGCTTTGATGAGGTAGTATGTCAGGTGCGTTTCCAAATAGGTCTAGTGTCAGGCTTACAGGACTCCTGCCATATAAATCGTAACTTGGAATAAATTCCCCCTAGTCTACCCACTGGAGTCTTCAAAGTCTTTGCAATCTTCTTTCTCAGTTGCCCCATGAGAGAAATTAATTGTACAAAATCATTAAGCCTCCCTTTCTCTCAAAGGCATAATAATCACCAGAAAAATCTCAAGTCTCTTTTGTTTCTGAAAGCTGGTTCTTAAGCTTTTTAAGGCTTTTTAATCCTCACTGGACTGCATAAACAAAACCTGCATTTCAGCTACTGAGTATTGGTATCCCCAATTCTTATGCTTTTTGGTCTAACTAGACTGCAAAGAAGATGATAAAATAATTTCACAGGGCATCTGGTTGTTTTGGTCCCAACCGAAAAAACGTCATTTCTAAGTCGCAGAAAAGGTGGTAGGTCAGACAGCTTCTGGAAGCCATGGGCTAAAAATTCCTGAGAACGTTCACATTATTTGTATTTATTTATATTAAATGAGAACCGATGGAAGGGATGCAAAGTTTTCCTCTCTTCCTTAAACTTGCATTTTGGTAGCATGAGAGCCTTTCCACGGGGAGAGAGACTTTCATTTCACTTCTCCATATGTTTTTCTGCTTCCTCATATATGGCTTTGTAATGTCTCTCACTTAGGGAGACTTACAGGGGCACTGAGCTAACAATAATCGTATGAGAATGATGTGTACTCTGAAGTGCTGCACTGCAGAAAGTATCAAGCTGAGCTAGTCAGAATATTTTAATAATTACAAGGTATTATGTTGTTTGCCAAAGTCTAAGCAATTTGTGGAGATTCATCAGTTCTGGTGAAGTTTGGAGCAGTGACTGAGGCTTCGGGTTCTCTGGTCATTTCTTATGAGAGAAAGAAAGAACGGGAAAGCTTAAAGCTAACTTTTCAAATCTGAAAATAGGCTTTTTGATGTAGTTTCATTTTGTCTGAGAACTTTGGGTTTACCTCATCAAGAAACTATTTTTCTTGAAACCTCAAAAGCTGTCAAAGTTGGAGTTAGTATCCTTGAGTCATCTGAGTTTTCAAAATCAAAGGAAAACCTTCCATAGGAGCTAGTGGGCTCTGAAACACGTCCTCAGTGGAACAGGGCTGATGTGCTGCGTAAAAATTACTTCTCTTCTGTATTAACAAGTGGTTTTCTCAGTTACACCACAAAAATGAGTCAGTAGCATCAGATGATCAAACATGAATGAACTGTATTTCTGTGAAACCACTGATGATTTGAAATTCTGACTTGTTAATCATTAAAGGTTCTGTATCAGAATTTGTTCAGCACAGAACATCTGAAGTTGTTGTAAGGGGCAAAGGCTGTAGATTATAAAAGAGCATCCCAGTTTGTCTTCTGAATGTTTTTTTTTGGGGGGGGGGTTTGTTTGTTTTTGTTTTTGTTTTTGTTTTTTTTTCCTATATCTGTTTTAACCAGGCCTAACGGTAAAAAAAAAAAAAGATCTTCAAGACTCCTTCCCACACAATTCTTTTTTTAACAAGGATTGCTCATAAGTCATTCTGTCAGAAGATCATGAAAGAGGTTAACTCTCTGAGATGGAGGAAAGTCATTCTGAACAAACCGCTCAATCTGATGACAAAAATGTAAGTGTGGGTGACACATCAGTGTGTCAAAAGAAAGTCCATAGGACAAACTGAAAAGTACTCCTTGAGAAGGGAAAACCCCACATAGGTAAGAGCTTGCAACCAAATGAAGGTGGAACAGGTCCAAGTACTGCATAGCAGGAGCTGGAGCAGTGACTCTAGTGGAGGGATTTGCTGGCCCTTGGCAGACAGCCAGAGGAAGAGCAGTGTGCTTGCAGGGTGACCGCAGCAGACTGGCTGAAGTGGTTGGTTGATATGAGCACTCGGGCCTGGGTTTGGACAAGTGCCATGGTGGGTCCCCAGGGTCAAATCCTGCCCTGCAGCCCAGTGAAAAGAAGGCTCCTGAATTCAATTACCTTCCTTCACTCCAAACTCAAGGGAGAGTGAAGGCATTGGTCCAGGATTCTTTACAAAACCATTTCCACTAAAGCCAACTGAGAAATTTTTCCCTTCCTAATCCCTAATCTCTTCAGTTCCAGAAAACAGAACTAAACATGAGTTTTTCTGGCGCTGTTAAATAAGCAAATATGTGGCTGAATGATACACTGCCTGTCATTTTATCTCAGTTTAAGACACAATATGCTTTCTAACCCTGTGACATCCCTTTGTGTTTTTCATAGTTAGAAACAGTGTTGGCATTTAGATTCCACACAGTCTTGGATATGAAAAAATTGTCCATTTCATGTAAAATCTCTAGCTCAGTAATTAGTTTCTAAAGTTGGAATCAGGTGTTTATAAACCATTTAAGCAAAACAAATCAGTATTCTACAGAGACTATTGTGGGCCACGCTGTTAACCAAGTTAAATACTCTTTAAAAACTTTTCAAAACTGAAATGTAGCAGCTTTATAAATATCAGGTCTTCCAAAAAAGAATGGTTTTGTTTCTATTAAATACTATCCCTAAGTCTATTTACCAATATCTTTGAATAAACTCCTTCTAATGATTTTTTATCCGGTCTCGAAAGTAATACTTGCAATGTGAGTGTGAAAGCAACAGAAAAAGATGACCAAATAAATTCCTAAAAAGTGTTTGAAATAAGACCATTTATAGCAGAGTGTTCGCCTAATCATAATGACATTTACCATTGGTGAAAACTGTAGGCATTAGACAATTTCAATTACTCTTAGCTATCTAAGGCATGAAGCCGGTAGTCAGTGACACATATATTTGACTTCAGATAACCACATTACAGTCTGTTGAAGTTGCAGAAAAGCCTGTGTGTTTGCAGAGCTGGAACATAATCAGGCATGTCCTGTTTGCTTTGCACACAGCCACACAAATACACAAAGTGAGTGTAAAGTAGACATAAAAATGAACGGATCTGAAAGTCAGTAGTTTACCCCCACTCACTTCAGGTTTATTAAGTCCTGGTGTAAGCAGCTATACAGGACAAAAGAGCAGCTGGTTCTTTATGTACATTTAGTAAAATTGGGTGATTTTGACCTGTAGAGGTCTACCATACGTTCCGTAAAAGGAGGAAAAAAGGAACCTCCCGAAACAACTCATGTTCAGTTCATGGTTATACCTCATAGGCCAAGTTCTCAAGCAGCTACAGCCTGTGATCTCATGGAAGGCAATGGGGTTGCTATATATGTGTGGAGAAAGAACATGAAATCAAATCTGTGGCAAAGTCTTATCATTAACTTGTTAGTTAAGATAACATTTGGAGCCATACCTTTACCATCAAAGTCAGAGAACAAGTAGAATTACCAGCGATTTGGAAGTGAAACAAGATTACCTTGTCTTGCCAAAAGTGGCTAGTCTTTTCAGATATATTCTAAATGAAATTTTCACAATATATACATCATTGCATGTGATGTAACCCTGTCATTGTTGACGGGGCAGCTAATATCTGAATAAATTGAAATACAACTAATTGTTGGTACTAGTTGGTTGGGATGTGGTAAAGTGATGTGGCAAGAAACAATCTTCTTTTGAATTCCTGGATTCCTTCAGGCTTCATCATTCTTGAAAATGTCAGTCAACCCACGTAAGTGGTCAGATGCAATTCAATCTGAACCTTGAGAAAAACATCCAGGAAACTTCTGTAATATCAACACATTTCTGCTTTTTCTAGGGTTTCACTTCTTTTCTCCTTCCATCTTTCTCATATTTTCAGATTATCAGTGGTGTAAAGGAGAGGACTTCTATCCTACGACCTTGAAAAAATTACTTTCAAGTTGTTGACTAAAACTTATGTGGAAATAAAATAGCAGAATTTTCAATTCACTGGCTAAACAAAAAAACCTCAACATCTATAAAAATAGCTCAGGTCAAGTCGAAGTGAAAATACTCTGCTTCCTTTTTAACAATAAATTAAAGCATTATAAACTAAAATTCAGTGTCTCCTTTCCTTTGGAGAGAATGCATCTTTTTCACCTATTTAAAGATTATGATGATTTCACAATGAAAATGCTTCTTAAAAAAAAAACCAAAACCCTTAAAACACTTTGTTTCTTCATTTAACAAAATTCAAAGTTGTCATGAAGAAAGAATTATTTTGCTGCAAAATATATGAATAATGCTATTCTTGGTGAAGCTGTTTTGGTCGGCAAAATTGCTTTTCTCAAAGTTAAAAAGGACCTCCATAGCTCTCTTCTGGAAAGTAGTTTAGTGACCAGGGCTCCATCCTTAACAAACAACACTGGAGGGGATTGTCCTTGCTGCACTTGCAGGAGATCACCACTAGGGATTTTTCTTCAGTAAGTGCCAGTTGAGGAAATTGTGTACAGCAAAGGAAAAGTAAATAGACCTGGTCCATCTACTTCCTATTTAGATAGCCCAGAATATGCCCAATTTTCACTTCCATTCATCTCAAATACCAAAGGTAGATCATCTAGCTTTTTATTTCTGGCTAGTCCTCTGATGGACAGGTTTGCTGCTTACAGGGACTGCGGTCTACATCAGGATTAGCTCCCATGTCTTTCACTACACTTGCTATCCTTTCTTAGATAAGAGCTGTTCTTTTCCTTTCTCTAGGTGCATTTACTTCTCCTGAGAGCAATCACCTTATTTCCTGATCCATAAAACTGCACTATTCTTACCAATATTTTCCTCTGTGAACATCAGCAGGGAAATATTATGTGCTAGGAGCTTAATTATTCATTAGCTTATGGCCAGTTTTCTCATAAAACTTCCTCTGTTATAATTATCATTTCAGCCGATACAAGAATAATAAGCCAATAATACTGTACCTAAAACAACTCCCCTACTAAGAAGGAGGTGGAAACAGATGCTTAGATTGGGTGGCTGGCAGATTTCTGGAGGTTTTTTTCTATTGCATGGAAAACCCTGGGCAGACTTGCATTCAGCTTAAGTCAAATAACTTACCTTGCTTTGAATTGCATCTCTTCTGCAATCTGATGCCAAGAAACCCATTCAGAAGAGTTCATCATTTGTCTAGAAGCTGAAATAATTTTTCTCTTGTGAGTTTCTGAAGCTTAAAAATGAATTCCCAGAACAGTCCCAGTAGCATACATACAGCATGAATTTTTTAATGTACTCATTGTAAAAAAGCAAATGAGATGCTGTCGACTATGCTGTGCACTCTAGTTTTCTTCAAATCACAAGTGAATGTGAACTTCCCCACCTGTTTTTTGTTTGTTTCTTTTTAACAGAGCCACACTTAAGTCTGAATTTCCCAGCATGTTCAGGTTTTAGATCTCACTAAGTATTCACGGATGATCCTGACAGATTACGTGACTGTGCCAGTTCTGTTGAGCATTCCTTTTACATTGCTCTGCTTTTGCAAGTTCTATGTTAAAAGTGTGCATATATACATATATATGTAAAATATTTGTGTGTGTATATATATAATATATATGTCTATATATATACACATACATATAAATGTACTAGCAGCTCTTATAAGTATTTCTTCTCTTCTATGGTGGTGATATATTTGGCTATGAAGCAGGACCTTATGGTCAAGTAATGGTAATATTTAGATTAGTTTTCTTTACAGCTGCAAGATTGTGAGACATTTTAGCAAATTTAGACTAAATGCATCTTCTAATACATAAAATATTTTACACTCTCATAGTCTCCCAATGCATAAGAAGCTGTTAGAAAGAGAACAGATGCAATTTTTTTGCTGGGTATGGGACTGGAATAAATTAGACTAAATTTGCAAAAAACAGTGATTAGACTAGGTATTGAGAAAATACTCAAAATAAATAGAGTGAAGCTCTGGAAGAGATGGCATGGGAATGTTGCTAAATCTCTTTAAGAGCCTATAGAACAGGTTAAGAAAAACTTGTCAGCCGTGGCTCAGATACACTTGATCCTTTATCAGGACAAAAGAAGGAATTCTATGGGATACTGAAGTTCTTTCCAGAAACATAGTATTTGCATGAATAGTTATCTACAATAATTTAAACTAGCCACCATCATGTCCCTGGCTTCTGTTTGTTACATAGAATATTTCTTGTTTAATTGCAATATTAATAATCCATAATTGATAATCCAAATTTAGAAACTGCCATTCTGAAGAGTTCAATGATTTAAGGCACATCACTGTTTGGGGGCTTAATTTAGGCCAATGATGTTGTGCTTCTTAGGGAGACCAAGCTTCCGAAGTTGCTGTAGCTCCTCTGGTAGCTCAGCCTGATCAGAACTTCTGAAAATTGAGTGTTACATAAAGGTACCTGCCGTTAGAGACGTGTTTCACTGTAAAAACCTAGCTGACGTGTCTGTTACTTTCTGGCTCTTACCTGAATGTTAGAGACCTGTTTCACTGTAAAAACCTAGCTGATGTGTCTGTTACTTTCTGGCTCTTACCTGAAGCCCAGTGAAAGGGAGCCTTTCTGGTTTTTTTTGGGTTTTGTTTTTTTTTTTTGCTTCACATTGTGATGCAGATGAAACTATGTGATAGTTAAAGCATATTTTGAAAACTGGCATGTGCTTTTCATTGGTAAATCAAACATATCTGTGTGCTCCAAAATACACTAGCATGTGGCTGAAAAGGAGAAGGAAGAGAAAATCTGGACAGACTGTTCAGGTACATACTAATTATATGAATTTTATTGTCTTCTGTTCAAAGGAGTTAAATGATCTTCACAGATAATCCCAGATCATTGTATTCCTAGGACTATAAAGATATCATAATAGAATTAAATGAAAGAGAGAAGTCACTGGTCTTTTTGAACTAGCTATTTTATAGTTGAAAGTACAAGTCATTTAGGAGAAATACCTTCCTTAATCATTTCATCTCCTTTAATGACCCTCCTTTCTCATCCTGTTAATATTTTTATTTTCTTCCAAGTAAAAACCAATAGAAGAGATGCATAAAATGAAACCCATAACGCAGCCCTTGAGCAAGAAAGTCTCAAAACACCAAAGAAATCAAAGTGCCTGTTGCCATCTGTGGTAATTCTGCTGTTTACTGCCGATATGATCACTCAAAGCCTTATCTGTCAACAGTATAATGACATGGTGATTAAGCAATACAGTTATTAAAGTTCAACAGATTTATTTGAATGTGATCTGCATGAAGGAGCTTGTATTCCCTCTGATTCCTAAAAACTGATTTATCAGATTATAAGATTAGTGACAAACTGCTTATACTTCATCACTGTATAAAAGTGGATGCCTATTGTTAATACAGCAGTCTGTTTCTTTGCATTTATAGTAATTTCAGTGATGTGATGTATGCTATCTCTGCCTAACATTTCCTAAAGAGTCATTACTCTACAGGGGAAACCATACAACAGCAAAAAAGCTGTCAGTTGGAAGTCAGCTGTCCTGAACCTAATTTCCACTTCATATTACAAAAGACTCTGAAGAGACATAACAGTTAATTCCCCAGATAAATAATTTCATTTAGAAGAAAGAGTATAGAAAAGTGGAAATAGGATAAGGAAGGGTAGGAAAAAGTCTTCCCTGTCCCTACAATTATGAGAAATAGTTACAAAGTGCTCATCTAAAATCACTAACAAAAACCCTAAGTCTTTTGAAAGATCCTTCCAATCACAGTTGTACAGCATATATCACAAAATGCTGGTGGTATATCCAGCTGACATAAATTGTCCTAGTGTTATTCATGCTGGGGAAACACATATTTAAAACAGCGTGTAGAAGTGGTCTAAAACTTTACAAGATGTTTTGTGAGAAAATCTCAAATTCCCTCACTTTCACAAACCCCTTCAATTTTCATTAAACAAATAATTTTTTTGAACACATAGCTCTTTGGTATGTCAAACAATATACAGAAAACATTTGAGCACATGATAATTTCCTATAAAGCTTTATATTTCAATAGAGCATTCTCAGTTTTATAAAATGGTCTATATTACTTGCTGACTTCTTGGCTGAGTAATGAATGTCTTTGGCTATAGCTTTTTCCTTTAATGGGTTAGATCCCATGAATTTTTTAAACTGATATTTAAATAACAGTCAAAGGCTCCTTCTTTTTTTTTTTTTTTTTTTTTTTTTTTTTTATTCTCTTCAATCCTCTTTACAGACCTCTATTTTTTTCCTTCCAATTTCTCGATGTACATACATTGAATAACCTCTAATAGGAGCACACTTGCTATCAAACTGGAATATATCTAGCAGCAGGCAAGTACTGTATGGGAAAGGTAGGTGTATGACTTGACTTATGACTTTATTTAAGCAAGCCATTTTTTCTCGCTGTCTGGGATAAGAGACAGAAGCATTGCTGCCAGCAGATGGAGTGTTCCCAGAAATGAGTAGTGCAAGTGCCCAAGTCTGCAGTACTTACACCTCCAGTTGCTGCCTGTGCAACTTGTCCTCCTTGTGAACAAAGGAACTCAGCTGAGCTGAAAGGCTGGAAATAAAAAGATGTTTCAGGCAGTGATTTTGTCATGCTGTGCTTGAAAGTATGTCTAATGGAAGGAAAGCATATAATTTCCATGTTGGTAACCGAATCAGTGCCTAAGAGGATTACTTCCCCAGTACACTTCATTGCCTGAATGGGCTGTTCCTTTGTATTGAACCTCATTGGTATTGCACCCACAAATACTGAAGCTCCTGCAACCTCTTTTCCATAATTTACTTCCCCCCCCCCCCCACCCCTGTAAACAGGTTTTATTTTGCTATTATTGGCTATTTGTGGATTTATACATGAGAAGCTCTATTGCTACATTTTATTTCGGTTTATACACACCTTCATCACTTGATTGGCAAAGATTATGAAGGTAGAGGTGGCAGATGCATCCAGCATCAGCGTTATCACATTATCTTACAGACTCCTAAACAGACATAAGTTATCTGATCAGAAACAGAAGTGAGAACAGTCCTGATGTCCTTCCGAGATTTCAGCAATACTTTAGTGATTTTGGTTTTAATTCAGCCAGCTGAAAATGGCTGGTTGAACAGAGGAAGTACTGTGGTAAGGAGGAGGATAAACTTTTGGCAGCCATCCCTCCCACTGCTGTAATTTAACACAGATACGAGTGGCTAGAAATGAACCAAAATCACAAAAACATTTTTTGATGTTTTCTTCAAAATATCATCTCATAATTTCAGTTTAAGAAAGGAACAACAATTTTTTTTCCCCTCAAAATAAGTTGAAAAATTATAGAAAATATTTGGCCAAGGCTGTGGTTTTCTTTTTAATCAGCTAAGTTAAAATGAACACCGGAAACCAGCCTGTTTTTGAACTCTTGTTTCTTGGCCCAGCTATAAAAAAATCATGCAATATTTTAAATTGTTTTTCTTCTTAAATACCATATATCTACTTTTCTTTAAAATAGTATCTTGCAATTTAAAGACCAAAAGAGCCCAGTGGAGGAAAAAGTTTGTGAAAGTTATGTCCTATGCCATCAGGTCAAGGAGAGCATATCTTCTTTTTGCAAGCCCCAGTTTGAGGTTGTTTTGTTTGTTAATTTGTTTGTTGTTTGTTTAAGATGTACTATAACCCAGAAAGCCTACCTCAGATGTCTGTTAATGGCATTCACTGGCCAATGCAAAATTGCTCATCTCATACAGGCAGGTAGGGAGGAATTTCAACAGAAACCAAAGCTACTTATATTATTGATAATACATTTCCACCTCTTTTTTCTGAGGACTGGCAGAGCTATAGCTGTCTGCACACCTGAGTGAGCTATGTAGGTGCCAGAAACATGGCAAACTTGGGAAGTTTGACAAAGGATGTAGTCATATTTAACACCACTTCCTGGATCTGTATTTTCCCCTGAAGAGCTTTCAAGCTGTCAATATCCTTCTAAAAATAAATAAGCCTATGAGCAATGCAGCCATGCCTTTATAACTGGTGATTAGGATGAGTACCCAACGGCAGATGAAACTCCTAGGTTACTGACACATTGCACTTTTAAACTGGTGAGAGGAGACACCTCCTCCCCCCCAAATTTTGACCCATGGGACACCTCCCCCCCCCAATTTTGACCCATGGGCAAAAGAGAATCATATGTACTGTTTTACAAACAGAAGTGACACTTCAAACAGTTATGGGCAAAGCCCCAAGTCCTGAAACAAATACATAAGATTAAAAATTATCAAATTAATTAAAAGAGTGAGGAAAAAAGTCTTTCATTTGGGCTGAAATTTATGTTGCATATGGCAGATGAGATACATCAGGATGACACAGATAGCACTTGTTACAGAGCGGACAATGCCTTCTTTGACTTCGAAATGGTTCAACCCCTTTTGAATCAGAAAATATGACTCTTAGCAGGACCAGCTCCTGCAGATGTGGATATGTATGTTGTATAATTGCTGAAGCAGTGACAATACCTTGCTAATCTGTCTGTGTCTTATGAAGCTGTCAAAAACTTAGTGGGAAAGTCATACTATAATTGGTGTGCAAATGAGGTGAGAGCTGTTTGACTTCTTAGGACACAGAGAAGAACAGACTGGCTTTTTCTGCTTGTTCTTTCTCACATGCTATTCCCAAAGGTGAGACAGAACTCTTTGCTCTCCCAAGATCTTCCTGAAAGTGACTCTATTCAGACATCTAATCTTAACCTCTCTGGACTCTCCACTGTAAACTGAGGCACGGTGTTACTAGCCTACTAGCCTACAGAAGAACCAATGCCTCTTTGAATTTATTTCAGGCTCTTGCCATAGATGACATTTTATTTTTTCAGAACACAAGAATTCATAAGTAATACCAAAAAAAGCAAGCATCCTGGTCTAGGCAGCTCAGTATAGTCTCTCTATGTAGCAGGCTACTCCTTGAATAAACTTGTAGCATTAGTCTATCTGTCTCAGCTGCTCAGAAAAAGATGCTTGCTTTCTCCCCGGCTGAAAACTACATTGTTGGCTTTGAGCTGCAGACAACAGTTCTACCTAAAGCTATACATTTTAGCATAATTATTCTTGTCCTTGTTCAATCACCATTCCTTCCACAGCAGTGACAAGCATATTTTCAGAAAAGAGACAAGCTCTAAAGTCCATGAGAAAAAGCCTGGTGAAACCCTACGAGTATGTTTACTGTTGTGTTTGAAAATCAAGTAAATCCCGTCTACGGAATAGAAATTATGTAAAACTGGAATATTTATTTGAAATTTATTTATGTGAAATTCATTTTCTCATCTCTACACTTGACTTTCCTCGTCTTCCTTAGTGTAGTTCATTTGACCTCAGTTGGGCCCTATTTGTAGGACAGAATGAGAATGGCAGCCAGGGATTTTCCATCTCTTTTCCTGTGGATGAATCACTTTTAGAACAAGAAGAAATGAAAGGACAGCTTAACTTAAGATTCTATCTTGTCCATGCAATCTTTTTTTCCCAAACTGAAACCTATATATTTTGTTTGTATAACATAAAGATAAGTGAACTGGCAGGCAAAGCTGAGGAGAAAAGCAAAGCAAGATAACAAGCAGAAATTCAGGGGAAGACGAAAGTGTGGTTATGCAAAAGATAAAGAATTAGTGAAGAGAAAATAGGTATTGCTACCGCCTACCAGTTGAAGCACCTTCTAGAAAACTTAATTCTCATGCTAGTGACAAATGCAGGTTTGTGTATGCATAAATGATAGATCTGAGGCAAGTTTGGTTGCTTAGATCTCAGTGGAGTGATACAGCTCCTAACAGAATCATAGAATGGTTTGGGTTGGAAGGGACCTTAAAGATCATTGAGTTCCACCCCCCCCTGCCATGGACAGGGACACCTTCCACTAAGCCAGGTTGCTCAAAGCCTCATCCAACCTGGCCTTGAACACCTCCAAGGATGGGGCATCCACAGCTTCTCTGGGCAACCTGTTCTAGTGACTCACCACCCTCACAGTGAAAAATTTCTTCCTAATATCTAATCTAAATCTACTCTCTTTCAGCTTAAAACCGTTACCCCCTCGTCCTCCCACTGCACTCCCTGATAAAGAGTGTTTCCCCATCTTTCCTATAAGCCCCCTTTGAGTACTGTCAGGCTGCTACAAGGTCTCCCCAGAGCCTTCTCTTCTCCAGGCTGGACAACTCCACCTCCCTCAGCCTGTCCTCATATGGGAGGTTCTCCAGACCTCTGATCATTTTTGTGGTCCTCCTCTGGACTTACTTCAACAGGTCCATGTCCTTCCTGTGCTGAAAAATAATAAGAAAAGAATAAGAATAAATAAGCATAACATTTAAAAGAACAGCAGCAAAGAACAGCAGCATTGATACAGTTAATGTTGGACTGGTTTTATGAAAAACCTGTTATGGGAACCTCTCTCTTCCAATTTTTGTTCAGATCGAGGTACTCCTCAGACTCTTAAAATAAAAAGCCTAACAATATTGTCACAGCTCATAACACACATTTGTGCTTGTTCATTGTCTTCATTATTAATCATTGTTGCTTGTTTAGCATATAAAATGTACTGTGTGTTTTACAAATTCTTCAAAAAGCACAATTTTCCAGTGGAAGGGTCAGGCTGGGCTGTGTCTGTCTACAACGTGTAGCTGTAACTCTGGCTAGGACTGTATTTGTCATAGCCAACTCATGGTATGAATTCCAGTATGAAGGTACCACACCAGCCAGTGCTAATGAGGACAAAACAGCCTTGGGAAACCTATCCCACCCTCTGTTGCTCCATCTTGGTCAGGCTAGATCTTTACTCCCAAGAGGCTCGAAGGGGTTGGTTTTTCTTTTTGTTCTATTGATAAAGTAATAGACCTCTATCAGCATTTTTTTGTGTTGCTCCAGTTTACTAACAGAGGGAATGGCAAAGTGGGATCTGCTGCAGTGACTGCAGCAAGTCTACTTGAAAAGTAAACTGTTATTCATTGGGGTGAACACAGGGCATTCATGCTGTCCAGGGATTTTGTCACTGTAAAATTGTTAATTTGAATTTTCCAAAATATTTCCAGATCTTCCTGATTTTGTGTCCTGGCCAGCCCTACTTAAAACACATTAATGACTATCGATGTAGTCTTTGCATAGCTTTGAAACAAATTGTATTGAAACATACTGACATCATATTATATTATAGGCAGCCGTTTATAAATCATACACTAAACTGGGGCATTGACAGGCTGTGGGTAAAAGTTTATGTAAAATGCATTATCAACACCGCAGTTTTTGGGTGCAATTTCTTTTGTCACTTTAAGCATTGTTAATTGCTGCTCTTCAGTCCTACCATATGAAAGGGCTCTTAGAACATTTAATCATGAAAGCAAGTAAAATTATTCCTCTTCACTTTTTGCTTCAATATTTGGATACAAAATGTTACACAGAGTTTCATATCTATACGTGATTATTGCTTTGTGACAGCCGGGTTGTTCAATTATTTAGCAATATGCCTATAAAATTGTGATTTAATGATAACATATTTTCCTGATTTCCAGGAGGACAGTTGTCTCAGTGATTGGAAATTAAATAACAAGCAGTCTGTGCTGTAAGTGAACCACAGCCTTTGAATCTTTCATACAGCTGCTAGGATGTATATCACATCTTAAAAGAAGATTGAAGGACAGAACAGACATATTGTACCAATGCAAAGGGTTTAATTATGTGCTTGGCTTTTAGAGATGGTTCAATAATATATCATAAAGGGTATTTCAACAAGAAAAGCACTTGGCAGTAGCTTCAATTGGTTGAGAACTGTAAATATTTGATAGACTGTCTGTAGAAGAAAAGGAGCTGCTCCATTTTGACTCTTTGTGGATTCCTGAAGAGTACATCAGAGACACTTGTTTCAGATCCTGAAAGGCAGGCAAAGATGGAACTTGAATCTGAATCTCTCTTACCACAATTTATAACCAAATTTACAAGGCAGGAGTTTTCTCAACAAATGTGGTGCAATTACACAAAATGGGAATGGTGCTTCACACACTATTTTTAGTTTTGTCTCAAGACTAGTGTGAAAAGCATTAGCCTCACTAGGAACTACATCTGGGAATATCTTGTTTGGATATGCCACATTACAAATCCAGGAATATTTGATAAAAAAGAAGGTAATTTAAAAAAAAAAATCAGATGACCTGAAAAAAGTCTGAACAGACAATATGACTACCAGAATGTTTGTTTCTATTTTGGACTAACCAGAACAACATCTCTATGGGAATGTTTTTGCAGAAGTCCGGTCTTCGAAGCCCATGGTGGAAGGGACATCATTACTTTTCTCTGTATTGCAGAAAGTCTGCTTTAAAGTGCCTTATCTGGTGATTTACTGCATTGCATTTAAGCTCTCCATTCTTGCTTTCCAAGCTCAGCAAAATTCCACAGTGTCACCTACAGCTCTGCTTCAATTTAGTTTTACACCCACTTAATTTACTCTTAGATTTCACTCTTCATGTCCCTTCTTTACCTAAGCACTCATTTTAGCTTAGCTTCTTTGTGAATCATTCCTCAGAGGCTATGTGTACTCTCTACATTTTGCTTTTCGTGCAGTTGAATTTGTACAAATTCCAGCATACTGTACTGTCCCATCGGTAGGGATCTATCTTCTAGGAAGCTGTAAAATGCAATGCACCCATAAAATTGTACCACAACTGATGACTAATACCAAAGAAATAACATAAGATAATTTTAATGTAGCGTTGTGTTGGAACTAAAAGACTAACGTCCAAACTGCATGGCTGATTGAAACAAGTTAATGGCACTCAACAATTTGTCTTTCTTAGTCTTCCTCCTCCCCTCCAGGTTTTTAAATGCATTTTGAGCTTGGATCCAGACATTATGACTTGCAGATGTTGGTGTTTGAGAAGGAGCTAGACGACTGTACAGAGTGCTGAAGGCAAATGTATGCCCTAGCGATACCAAGTAAGAAACCAAGTGGGCTTACTTTTCACCTTTGTTTCAGGTGCTGGCTTACTTCTGTATGGCTAGGTAGAGACTTATTCTCTGTTGATTTCTGCTTGAATTTCCTCCAGGAAAAGGGAAAATGTGCTGGGCGGGCAAGTACAAAACCCAAGCAGCTACTGTCAGGAATAAGATTTCTGCAATCTGTTTGCTAAAGGCTTCGTGTTTTAGCCTCTGTAGTCAATTAGCCTGTCCACGTCTCCTCAAAATAAACACTGTGACCCTCCCCAGTTATTTCGTATCTAGAGACCATTGAAAACTGGTTACTGTGTCCATAGAAACAGAAAGATCAGCATACAATGTTTAGAGATTTCTAACCATTTATTTATTATATCCTGAATTCACTGAATGTACATAATACAGATCTTTCCTCTGGGATTAAAAGTAGAGAGGAGAGAATGGCCGTTTCATGAGAAGGAGGCTTTGAAAACTCACACGTTGAGTGTATTGCTGACTCTTTTAGAGCAATGAGATTAACCAATTGGGGCTGCTAGCTATATATCTTTCCTTTCAGCTGCATCGTTTATGCAACACAATTTCCTCCTTTTCCTTTTCCTTTTCCTTTTTCCTTTTCCTTTCCTTTTCCTTTTCCTTTTCCTTTTCCTTTTCCTTTTCCTTTTCCTTTTCCTTTTCCTTTTCCTTTTCCTTTTCCTTTTCCTTTTCCTTTTT
>NW_010143536.1:67297-72156 GCF_000699245.1 Pterocles gutturalis
TTTTCTTTCCCTTTTCCTTTTTTCATTTTTTCCTTTTTTCCTTTTTTTCCTTTTTTCCTTTCCCTTTTTTCTTTCTATTTCTTTTCCTCTTTATTTTCATTTTTTAATTTTCCTTTTCCTTTTTTCCTTTCCTTTTTTCTCCTCTTTCCTAGGTTGGAAAAACAAAACCAGACAAGCATTAGTTAATCTGTTTGGAGCTCACACTGAACAATTTTTCTGAGGAAAGTTTCAAATGTGCTGGGTGTCAGTTCACCACCTGGACACTTGAAGATTAGGAGGACTAACACTTTATTAGCAGGGGTGCACAGATACAGAATGAGGCTACAGTTATAATTTGTAGGTCAGCTAAAAGAACAGTTCATTTAACTGTTTGAAAACTGAGAAGGATGTGAACTACATTATGTGAACCATATTGAAATGATTCCTGGTTTTACTGTCTTTCATGGATAATTTATCAGCTGTCATGATTTAGAATGTCTGAATTAGAATTTTGAAGAGATAATTCATTTTCTCTTCCTACAGTGTGGATATTCTTCCAGTTGTACCATGAGCTCATACACACCATTTTTGGTGGGTAATGTTTTTTAGGGTTTGTTTATTCAAAGAATTCAAAGTTGAAGGAAAATATGTCTGTCACTGCAGTTTTAGCTATGTGCCACATCCTCTGCTGTTCTGCCCATGATTTATGGTTCTAACATGACAGCAGTGAGGAGCTGATGCTTACAGGTGGGTGTTTTTGGTTTTTTTGGGTTTTTTTTGTTTTTTTTTTTCCCCATGCATGAGTCAGATCTGAAAAAAAAAAAAAATAAAAAAAGGAAGTCACTCAAAAGGTATATACTTAAGTTTTATACACAGTGGTGACCAGATAAAACCCACGGCTGGCCCCTGAGCTCAGCTGCCTATGTCACCAGGTGCTGAGACATCTCCCAGAGTGGATGAAGGCCAGAGGCTGTGAGATGGAGCAGATCTCTCCTCTGCCTACAAGCGAGGAAGGGTGAGGCTGTAGCGACTGCATTCACTGCTGCGCCCTAATAGCCCCCACAGCCAGGTACTCAGTTTGGTGATGACTAGTACCAACTACTATCAATGAATCAATGACCTGCAGACAAGTCGTTTACAAGCTTCTCATCTGTCGCAGGCTCCTTGCTGTGTTTTTTTACACAAACATGTGGTCCTAATGTCAGACACATATCACCAAATACTACTAAAATACTGAGCTAATTACTAGTTGCTTGTTTAGATACTGGTGCAACTTGCACTACTGTGACAAGTGACAAAGACCTTGCTATGCTTCCAAGGACCTTGAAAACAGCAGTTTTTTCCTGCCCATCTAGAGTAGCAGGAAGATTTCTCCTTCAACTTTTTCAACATTAGCTCTGTTTGAGAAGGCTCAGCAGCCCAGGGAGAGGACACCTTAATGCAGCATTCTTGCATATTTTGAAAGTGATGAAGCCCATAGCCCAGCTTCATGTGTTAAGACACAACAGAGCTGACAAATCAGTTTTGAATAAAAGAGACAGGTACATAACAAGGGAGCAGGGGGGGAAGTGGGAGTTTGGTTCAATAATTTCCAAAGATGGAAGGCAGTTACAAAATCATTTGGTCAGTGAAAAACATACTGGACCAGACTGACACTTTTGTCCTTGGGGCCCCATGGGTGTGTAAGTGTGCACTTTTGGCAAGGTAGTCATCTGAAGATGGAAAAGATCAGGTTCCCTCATCATCCAGATCTAAGTGAATATTGCGTCTCAACTCCAGATATTTATTGCAAGTGGGCAGTTTGAGTGAACCAACAAAGCAGGATTTGGGACTTAATTTCCCTATGGTTAGCATTTTGAAAACCCTAAGTTCCATTTTCTAAAGAAAGGCAGTAGGAATCGGAGTTCTGGGTGTTAGTCACACTTAAAAATAAGCTTTTGCTTCACAAGCAACATAAGTACTTGCAGTGCTTCCATGTTCCTGGTTCTATGAACCTCACATTACTTTTCTTTTTTAATTTTGTCTCAGAGGAAGAGTTGTGGCTGTGGTTCAGAACCACTCATCCAGCACCACAGGCTAAATAACTACAGAGACAATGCAGGACTTCCTAATGGCTCTTCAAGCGCGAGAAGCTGTCTGATGGGATGAAGTCAGATTGTCATAAATAGATGCTGAGTGCTGTAATGTGACAGATCAGGTCAAAGATTTTTATTCTGTCAGTTTGAATGATATTGCAGACCTGAAGGCTTCTGACTGGCTGAGTTTTAATCACTGAGGTAATTTTCCGTGCACGTTTCTTTGCAATGCTGCATTGGAAATTCCACAGCACTGAGCACAAGATGTTACTGAGTCCATTTATGAGAAAACCCTCTGCCTAATTTAAGACCATAGCAGTTTACCAGAGACATAAGGTGTAAGTTTGACTTCATATTCACACCACGTACTGAAATCACTGAGCCTTCGGATTTAAGGACCCAGTTTGTGGCTAGCACTTGAATGGAACACACAAGCAGAGCTATACTCTGAGCTGAATTTCTACTATAGTAAGGAGGATTGTGAAATTTTCCTTGCTATGAGGTTGTGGGGTGGTCAGTGACTGCACTACTGTACTAGTCATCTCACATTAGGGAGTGTGGAGCAGGAGTAATAGGAGCACAGCAACCATGAAAATACAAAGGTGAAGTACCTAAGTACACTGCTGTGTCCAAAGTGTGTGGTACTTTGTGCACCATGGCAGGATCAATCTTCTAGTGCCCACAGAAAACTATATTTAAATGAGTAGGAATTAGTCTTCAGAAAGGTTTTTTTCAGACAGCTTTCAGATTGTGGTCTTAATAGCTAGTTAGAAGCAGTTCAGTTCCTACATTAACTTTGTGACTCAGTATATTACCTCAGACATTGACATGATAGGAATAAGAGGAGGAAGGACCTTGATGCACAGTATGGAATTGCACTAAGAAGCACAAGAGATCAATGGACTCAGAAGACCTGGGCTTACTTGTTTGCTTTAAAAACCTTGTGAGATCTGAAGAGGAAAAATGCTCTCGTTATTATTTTTTATTGGCACCCTTATCTATTTTATTTTGAAAAAGGGTCTTGTGAGAACAGATGTGTAACGTCTGACTGTGTTTGCAACCTCTCATTCTTTTGTCAGACAGGGTGGGCAATGTTGCAAAACAGCTAATGGTCAAGCAAGCTGAAGACCAGGGTCAAATAACCCAAGCTTCACTGAAGTCTCTACACTCTGCTGTCAGCAAAGACTTTGGGAAGGTGTGTCTTTGTCTCAGTGCACAAATTTAGGTCAGGTGACCACAGAAACACAGATCTGTGGCTTAAAGCTGTATCTCATGAGTTTTTTACCAAATTTTACCCAGCATCGTCCCACAAACTCAGGTGGATTAGAGAGCTATTGACTTTTTCTTTCAAGCCTTTGGAAGTCATGGTAAAATTAAAGCTTATGCAATTTTGATGCCTGATAAGCAGTCCATGAAATGTCAGTGAATTGCAGGCCACCATAAACTGCTTTTAACACATTTTAATTCTAATTGGCATAAATTGCTGTGATCAGTGAGACTGCCATTATCAGGCTAATACAAGACTGGTGTTCTCAAACTTTGACAGGCCAATTTCTACCTCAAAAACACTCAGCATTTTTTGTTTGTCCTTTTCTGCCAAAAAAAGGGGATTTTAATTCCCTGTGGTGGACACAAGAATTTCTCAGAACTCTTGACTTTAGTCTCCTAACTTCAATGCAAGAATAAGCTAAACAACAGAAAATTCTCTTCTCCATGGTTTGCAGACCCTGAAAGTCTCTCTGAGTGTACAGGTAACCAGCTTGCTCATGGTTCCAGTGTCCAGGATATGCAGCTTCACTTAGAATAATGGATTATTTTTAACATCAGGTGAATGCTTTCCCTTTTCTAATTGCAAGGGTTATAAATGATATTTACCATTTGCTGTCATTCAAAAGTAGGTAAACAGTTTAAAACATGCTGCTAGCTCAATTAAGTTTGCAGGGCACCTTTTCTTCTTCAGCAACATGGACCAAGCACACAGGGCTGTCAGCTGGCTGTATGGCAGTAGGACTAAAGGGTACTAACAAGAAGGTGTGGGAACTGTGACATACAGCTGTGGTGAAGCTCTGCCTTGTCAATAAAAAAAAAAAAAAAAAAAAAAAAGGAAAAAATACCATAACCCAAGAAAACAAGAAAACCCATGAAAACCCATGGTGTGGGACATGATCCAACACTGGAAAGATAAACACAAAAAAAGGAGGGAAAAGACACACTAGTGGTAAGGGAATTGAATGTCTAGAACAAGGCACCTCAGCTGAAGGAGGAGATTTGCTAATTGTTACCTGGAGACCATCAGGCTGAAGTTTTCAAAAGAGATGTTCAACAGAGATCTGGCTGCCCAACTCACTGCCTTCTCACCTAGGCAGCGTCTGGGCTTCTTTCATAAGGGAAATGATGTGCTCACTGATAGTGTCAAAAATATTTTTCCCCACAGATGGAAATACCAGGTAAAATCTCTGAGTGGCACTATGAACTGTTAGCAACAAGGCTCCGTCTGACCCACAGATCTGTACTACACTGTAGCAGATGTCCTAATGAACCTACGGTCTTTTTTCCTTTATTCTGTCTCATTCCACTGAATGGCTGTTAGAGCCATCTGAACTCTGGCTGTTCTTGAAGGTCATAGACAGGAATGCTCCTTCAAAGAAGCATTCCCATAGCAGCCAGAGAAGGAATGGGTACAATTTCTAAAGCTCTCTCTGCTTACTCTCCCAGGACATGCCTTTTTTTAATATGTGCTGAGATTTTCTCTCAGATTTTCCTAAGCTGTTCTCTTTATTGTTTGCCCTACATTGCATCTTCCCC
>NW_010143536.1:72187-82823 GCF_000699245.1 Pterocles gutturalis
CCCCCCCCCCCCCCTTTTTCTGTTTAAATAAACGTTTAAACAGTTCATTAAAAGAACACAGTAATACTCTCATATCTCTTAAGAATTTGCCTTCTCCTCAGAAGATGTCTCTGGACTTTGGAGAGCTCTGTTTAAAAGCAAGTTATGTTGGGTTTGTTTGGTTTGGTTTTATGCCTTATACACTCAAGTGCATGGTGCAGTACCTTTACAAAGGGTTTCTTCAATGGTTATGAGTTTACGTAAAGGTTATGAGGATAAAAATATGGAGAAAAAAAAAACACAAGCAAAAGTTGGAGGCTATTCTCCAGAGGACAGCTGACTAATATTTCCCTTTTGCTTTTATTAGAAAGAGGACAAAAGAAAAATTTAATATTATCAACAATATGGACCAAATGTTCCAACACACTCTAAAAAGCCCATCATAGTGCTTTTATGATGCTTTTACCTCTGTATTTTTCAGTCAGTTCAAGTATCTGCAGGCATCATATAAGCCCTAGGACCTCTTCGTCTCTTGTTCCAGTGTTATTGTATTCTGTCAGCAGTATTAATACCGTGAAACTGACAGTGAGCACAGAGACACATTTGGTGCTTCAGAAATAATGAAATGTCACTCCCATTACAGAACAATGTGGCATTTAATGATTTAATGGGACTATGCAAAGTTTATTTGCATTATTATTCCACTGTAATGATTTTTCATGGCAGTCAAAGCTGCCAAAAATATCACTGAATGTTAATTCAGATGAACTTTAAAGGCAGACACATAGGGAGTGACCTGAAATCAAAGCTCTCAGTCCTAGCCTTCAAAGGAGACTACACTGGAGGGTGTCATTAGAATCTTCCTTTAACCTCACAGGCTTCAAATCTGAGAAGGGGACATGGAGAAAAAGACCCCACACACTGAGCAGGAGCTGTGTCACTCTCAGAAGCAAAAATTAGGGTGCAATAATTAGCTGTCAGAGGAAAAAATACCCCTGGGTTTAGATATCATTAACACGGCTAATTAAATATCAGAAATGTTACATGAAAATATCCTGTGAAAAAATAAATATTCTATTTCCCAGTGACGGCAATTTTAATAGATTTTACTCATCTTTCAGTGTTAGCTCTACCAAACATTAGCAATTCTAACTGTGTTGTTCCTTTAGTTGTTTGAGTGAATGTTGTCAGAATGCATTACTACTGAGCTTTACAGCTGGAATGGTCTCTCATATAAGATATACAAATAAGCTTGTTGGTATGTATACAATTATTGTGGCTGAAAGGAATAAACCAGTTACTTTTGAAGTCCCTGTTTTAGATGGCTCTCCAAATACATATACATTACAGAGGAGGGGTTTAGATCGGGGGCTTTCATTTAGTTTACACAGTGCCTGCTTTAGGATACAATGAAGTGGTTGGTTTTTTCTCAGATACCAGTTCACTGAATGAAAAATGAGGTTTCAAATAAAGTAAAAATAATCGGTTAATTTGTGAGAAAGAAGGATAATTTTTTGAATGTGGATTTTTTTTCCTGTTATTCTATTAAACATTTTGATAGTTTTGCTAGGTACAACTATTTTGCATTCAAAGTTAGCTAATGACATTTCAATCCCCATGAAGTTAAAAAAACCCTTCTTGAAAGAGTGACAGTTAAGTTCAAATATTATAAGAGCAAAAATGTGAGAAAAGAGAAGGAAACGAGAATGTTTTCTTTTGAAAACTATTATTTTTCTTTGGAAGAGAATAAACACACAGTTTTATTCTTCCAATAAGCAGCAGAAAAATGTGCTGCTATAGTTCTGCTCCAGTCCCATTTATGATCCCTTGGCTCTGAAGCACAGATGACACAAAACAGTATTTAAATCATATGTGAGGATGTCCATCAACATTCAATAAACTCCAGTGTAACCAATCTTCAATTCTGTGGAATAATTGCCTTCTCTTTTCAATACAATACGTAGACAGAAAACACAAAAATTGATTTGCTAACAGTTTATTTTACTGCTTTAACTTAGAAACCAATTAGTACCAACTCTAACTAAAACCAAAACAGAACAAAACTCACCCAAACAAACCATCCTAATGAAACTTCCATAGCACCTGGAAACTAAACAAGTACTATGAACTTGAATCTGAAAATGGCATGCCAGCATTATTATAGACACAGGACTAGAAAGAGAAGAGTGAAGGTGTGCATAAAAGTGAAAAAATAGATGTGCCCACTGCAGACAGATGTCCATGTTCTTTGCTATTTTATCTTTTTTAAAAGCAACCTCTCAATCTCAATATCTTGGTTGGAAGGCTAATTAACCTAACAGCAGGATCCAGGCTGAAATCAGCTCTTTACACACTGTAATCGTTAGGATCACAGTTTTCTCAGGCTCTATGAAAAGTGCCCCTGTAACTTAATTCAACTCCTCTGTGCATATGCATAATGACAGAGTCTTTAATCACATGCTTGAACAGTGTTTTTCTAACTGGAACCCTGGTGAACAAATAGCCTTTGGAGAAGGAATCGAAGAAATTCTTGTCAGTAGAGCCTCTACCTTGATGGCTACAATAGGGAAGACACAGCAAATGCAGCAGAGGACATCAGGAAAAACTGATTTTGTGAATGGGGAGTGGGATTCTCTACTACTCCTTGTTCATGTGGTTGCGGCAACTGCCTTCAGCCAATCTGTCCCTAGGTGGCTGTAATCCTCTGCATTGTTATAAGAATCCACCTAAAGCCATTGCTTTTTCTAGGGGATTTTTATGGCCAAAACTCTAAAATTAGAGTTAGCCATCATGCTACAATAGCTTGCCCTCAGATTTAACACTGTTATTGTATCAAAGATATGTAATTTAGAGAAGCAAGTTTTTGCTTAGAAGAATGTGATCTTACTATGGAGACTAAGGATTACTGGGCATAGAGTTATCAGAAGACATAGCAAGGAGTCAGATGAATTACCAGACTCAAGATAGTCACTAAAGTAACTTCACCTAACTTTAGCCATTTAAAAATTAGGTCTTTGTAGTAGGAGTCAAGGCATCTAGACAATAGCAGGAAATCTGTACTTCCAAAGAGTGATTCATTTCAACTATTTTAGACACTTCTCTTGAGAGGGGATGTACTATGCTCTGTAAATGCGCTTCTGTATGCCTTGACTAGAGCTGGGCCTGGATGACTAGATTGCATTAATCACCTACATTTCCATAGCTAAATTTAGATTAAATGGTGATGCCTAAGTGCATGTATTCTCGGTGCACTGTAGTGCTCAGGCACCGCAGAGGCTCTAAGAGAATTCCACCATCAAAAGAATGAGACCTATTTATTTTCCAGAACAGTTAGAACCCGAGTACCTCAAAAAACATAAAGCAAAACTAACAGTAACTATGGGAAATCCATAAGTGTTTTTCCATCTTGTGTTTTGTAATTAGCAACTCTTTTCCACAGGACTGCTTGCAAAGGAACAGTTTTGTCTTTTATAGTTGGAAACACTGGAAACAATATCGTTTTGATTTTGAAAAAAAAAATTAAAAAGCGAAAAACAAATAGTCAATAAGTCACAGGTCTATTTAGCTAAACATTTCTATCAATTATTACTGAGGATTTATTGCTTTAAATTGAGAAAAAGGAGCATATGAAACTGAGTAATCATGAAGAAGCACCAACTATTTTGGAAAACAACAATCCTCCATATGCAAAAATATTTCAACATGCAGTATAAAATTCACTGATATTTCTACTTTCAGAATGTTAACTGGTAAGAAACAAAAAAAAAAACCAACTCAAAAATGCAAGTTGGTATACTTGTGCGCTGACACTTCTGCCACGAAGAAAGTTTTCACTTGTTTCACAGAAACAAGGAAAACTAGTGCATAAAGCACAAAAACGAAAATCTGTCATAGCAATGCTTTACTTCTGGGAACCAAATTTAAAACTAACGAACAAACACAGCCCCCAGCTACCATTGCATTTGTGTCTCAGTTAACAAAGTGGATGTCACAGACATCCTCAGCTTCTTTGTTTCTGAACACGCCAAGAGACAAACGAAAAGGCAGATTACCAGCAAATGGAACTTGGTATATCTCCCCTGAGGTCAGTGGCATTTCTTAAATTCACCAGCAGAAAAATTGGCTCAGAAGTAACATATTTTCTAATATGCATGCAAAAGCTTTCAAGAAATATTATGGATCCTTTTAAAAACCTGCTGACTTATTGTCCTGGGTTAAACCGAGACAGAGTTAACTTTCTTTATAATAGCTAGCAAGAGGCTGTGTTTTGGATTTGTGCTCAGAAGAAAGCTGATAAAAAGTGATCTTTACGTGGCTGCCAAGGTCTTGCAGCTTCTTTGGCCGTCTGCAGACTGGAGAAGCTGGGAGGGAGCACAGCCCCAGTTACTAGCCCAGGATTTGATCTTAGGTTCAGGATTGAGACACAAAGTGGCCAATAATCTATTCCATAACATACACATCATGCCCAGTATATAGGTGAGGACCCTCCAGAAGATTGGCCCCTTTTGGTTCCGGATCTCTTTTGCTCCGGGTCATCTCGCTCCAGGCAGTCGCTCTCCCAAGGCCTTCCTCCCCCACCCCGGTCAGATCTCAGTCTGGGATGCTCGGACTGTTATCTCTGTTCTGTGAGTGCGGTTTCAGGACTCTCCCTTCTCCGGCATCATTAGCCAGGAACAGGCTGAGCCTTGATCATTGGGTGGGGGGGAAGTATCACTGTGTATCACTCATTTGTATATGATATTATATTAAATTGTTCTTATCTCAACCCACAAGTCCTTTTTTCCCTTTACCCCTTTAATTCTAGCCCCTGTCCTCAGGTGGGGGGGGGAATTGCGTGAGTGGGTATGTGGTTTGGCCCCCAGCCAAGGGCAAACCCATCACACTTATATGCTTATTATGCTCTGCAGTGGTATTAACCTGTGAAAGGTGCTATAATGTGACCCATAATTAGAATTTTACATATAAAGTGAACTGTAATAGGACTGCTGAAGTACAGTTCCCTGACATCTAGTTTCTAAGAATTTCAAAACCTTCAAGTGCCAAGTTGCCTTGCTCCTTCTCAAGTAATTGAAACCCACAGAGGGTGGTGTTTGCTGACAGTAAATCTCTTTTTCATGTACAAGGTCTGCATACCACACAAGTACCATATTTGCCAGATTTTGAAGTCTGGAGTGAGCTTAATGTGGCATGGAGGTTTATGCTTGCCCCTTGCACAGGAGCAGGCTGCCTGAGTAGTCTTTGACATATTTTCCCCACATTTTTACTTCACTGTAATTTGCTGGGTGTTTTGTCAGCTAAAGCTGAAACATATCGGAGAACAAAGATTGCTTTTGAATGCTGACACAAATCGTTAAGATACAACGGTGCTTCAGTTTTGTACAGAAACTGTTCATACCTGTTTGAAATGTACAAAAATTAGTTTAAAAAGGAAGAACTTATGTTTCAGATCATTTCATCAACTGAACTACCTGTTCAGACAGTCATCTGTCAAACATTAGTTTATCCTCACAAGACAAGACTGAAAAATTCATAGATTAACACCTTCATTTCACACAGAGAGCCTGATCTGTGGGGATAAAGGCTCAGTTCAGCTTCTCAAACATGGCCACTTAGTTCCATCTGAGATGCTGCTTGGCCTCCAGTTACCACTCCAGGTGGGTTTGTACCCTCCATACATATATGTTATCTCAAATCAGCCTCAAACAGATATCTTTGCACAGCTTAAATGGAACTTGATACCAATACGCAAGCAACTGAATTGAATGGGCAGTGACTAAATAACTGATCTCTGTGATAGAAGTGGGAAATGAACCACATTGCATGATGCATAAGACCAGTTCTTAAAAATGTGCGTGTTCTTTTCTATAAGTATTCTAAAATACTCAGTCACTTTAAAAACTGTTGCGCTGTCTAGTAATTACTTTAGTATGGGGTGAGATTCTGCTCCAGACTCAAATCCCTCAAATTACGTGTGTCTGTTGACAAATTACGTGACTACACTGCTCTCAAAGACAATGGGGTGCTTGTGAATAGTGTCAGTGGGGCCTAAAGCACAATTCAGCTCATGCTGAAGCAGATATTTGGTCAGCTGATCTCTCTCTTTTATTACAGCCAGTACAGCCAAGACTGTCACCAGACTTCACATCTTAGATCAGTTCTTTCTTATTTGAGAGCACCGGGTCCAGCAAAGACTTCCTTATTCTTATCCATTACCTACATCACAAATTGCCCTTAATGCATGCTTTCCCAGTTCAAGGTTGGGGAGGTTTCAAGGTTATCCCAAGAGCAAGAGTAAGACACAAATGAGGTTAGATTGCTGTACACCCAAACCAACTTTTATTATCAACAGTAAAATGTAATAACCATAGGATAGAGTGGAATAGAATGTAGAAATTAAGCAAGCATATGAGAGAGAGAGGAGAAATAGAAAGGCAATGATAGTCACCACCCAGGATCCAGTGGTGTCATAATGGACTGTGTTTTTCAGTCTCCAGTGGTTGGTGCACACACACACACTTTTTTTTCTGTGGGGCTTTTATAGTCAATGCAGAAGAAAGTTAATTGGGCTGGGGGTTTCTATAGCAGTGGCATGTCCCCATCTTGTGCATGCTCATGCTGCCTCTGTGGAGTACACTCACTTGCTGTGTGATCCTTTGTGGTGAACTGCGCATGTCCCAACATGCTACGGTGGTCATAGATGCTCATGCACCCCCCAAAAGAGGCACCATCATTCACACCACACCAAACAGGGGCTTGAGCACACCATGTATCTTGCATAGCATACCTTCTTTTGCACAGTTCAGTCTCCACGAGCAATCTTTGAGAAAAATATCCCACGGTTCAGTCTCTCACCATGCCAAAAACCTCCTGGAGAACAACCTTGGCCCTCTTGCCCTTCCCTCTACCCTGAGGAGCCTTGTAGTCATTCATGATGTGTTAAAGGTTTCCTTCACCAGTATCATTGATGGTGAGGGTTCATGGGCTGGACAAGCCCTCAGCAACTTCACTGTGACATCCTGAATCTGGATCCCAGGCAAGCAGCAAATCTTGGACAACAGCACGTCTGGCCAGTGGATGGGAGCCACTGTGCACTGGCTCTTACCCACAGACAAGACTGACCTCCCCAATGCCTCCCCCACCAAAGTTTGTCCCTTGTCTCCTGCTGCTGTTCCCACTCTCCTCCCATGACTGCAGGTCCAGTGGGAGGTCACAAGCTCCCAACCAGCTCCCATCATAATGGGAACCCCTACCCAGCTATGGTTGGTGCAGGGGACCATGTCCTTATGATCTGCTCCAGGCCAATGGTCACATCAACTCCTTGATTCCCCCCTTGCACTCTGTGCTGCTCTGGGTAGGAGGCAGGAGGCTGAGCACAAGTCCACTCTAACCTCCCCTAGAAGATTACCTGCCTAGCAGGCAACTGTTTGTGCTGTTTTTAATTTCCCAGCCACAGTGGGCACATCAGCTGTGTGTCCACCCAGTCGGCCATGTGTTGCTTCTTCCTATGCCCTGAGCATGGGCAATTGAGCTGTGCTTACATAGGCAAGAGAGCTGTTATCCTGAAGTTCACCCCGCTGAATAATAAAGGATGTGTGTTGTGGTCAAGGAGAGTGAATGATGACTGGGCCACATTTCATTATTTTATTTGGCTTTGGAAAGTTAAGAAATAATTGGTGATTTAGTTTTTGTATGTGATATTTTTACTTGGTAGCCATGGCACCTGGAGTTTCGGTTAAGTGTTTCTTCTCTGTATTGTGCAAATAAATAAATAAATAAATGAATAGTGCTATTGTCTTCCACTGAATTCTCCATGGGGCTGACAGAGACATGGATACACTTGCTGACAAGTAGACTTCCTGCTCTGTTTGGTCTTGGTGTTTTTGTTGTTGTTTCTTTATTCCCTGAATAGCAATCAGTGAATCTCAGAAGTAAAGACAGGCATATTTATGCCATTTCAGTTACAACAGAATAAACAACTAATTGTGACTACTGCCTGTTTATGCCACATTAACATGTAAATCATCCCACACCTGAGCTCAGAACTGCCCTGGGGCTCTCAGTCTGGGCGTGGGAAGAGATAAAAATGAACATTCATTAAAATAAAAGAAAAAAGTAACCCTGTCACGATCCATCACTCTTCCTCATGCAGCTCAGTGCTGTACTGTTCTAGTACACCTGCCTTTGAAGGGGAAAAGTAACCTTTGGGAAATGTGGTACAATGACAGCTTCATATTTTTGGCACTTCCATGCAAAAGTGTAAAAAATTACGTGCCTGTTCTCCAGGCTGTGCTGGGAGATAGCCACTTCATTTCTTCAGCATAACAATCAAACTGAATGAGTATGATTGCAGTAATCAAAACATTAACAGGATACAAGTGAGGTAAAGTTTGAAGGGAAAGGACGTATCCTCTCCCTGGGATGCTCAGCAAATACTTCATAATGAATAACTCATATGAGGCTTTTTGCCACTTTTTCTTCTTTGTGAATCATCCCTAAACAGATTGAAAATTCCTCTAGTGCATTAGTTAACTAAGAGAACTAATCTTAGCATCATATCTTTATAATTCCTCTTCTGTACCTGATTCACAATCAGTTGATTATGAGTATCTGTTATTCTGTATTTCAATTACTCAGGTAATTTTACATTCCTAAAATATTGAGGGTTTATCGATGTTCATTATAATTTTAATCTTTATTTTCTACAAATGTTCTCCAATATTTGTGTTCAACTACATTGTTGAATATTTTTGCAAGGAAATACCTTGGGTAAAATATTAAGGGAAAAAATACCCAGAAGACGTATCTTCACTAAAAATTCTGGACATAGTCTTTGCTCTACACAGAACAGTATTGTAAAGGAAAATTCAAGTTACAGGGCTTTAAAAGTTTAGAAAGGCAAGATTAGTGCCTGAGAATTATACATCCAGTCTTCTATTGTGTCTTTCCTGTAGCCCTTTTTTGTTCATTTTGATGGCTTAAGATGGTTTGGATTTTTTAATTATTATTATTTTCTCTATATATTTTCATTATTTTTGTTTTCCTAGCCCAAGGAATATTACATTTGAAAAGAATTAGATTGACCAGATCCCATTCTTTTAATTTTGCAAATTTTTGATTTACCCCTACCAAAACTTTGCAGACATCAGGAAAAGAAATTACTCAAAAATTGTCTGTCCTAGAAATATTTGTAATGCAGTAATTATGAATAGAACTTTTAGCTGAAATTGATAGTTTAATCAATGGAGGAAAAATGTAAAAATGAAGTATATAGATTGATTTTCTCTAGAAATATAAGTAAAACAAGACTACGAAAGAAGATGAAGAATAGAGGATCATGTAGAAGAACAAAGATTAATTTAACAAAGTTTAAAAATGAATGGAATTTTTGGCAATTCAGCTGAAATAATTCTTGTACAGAAGGTTTCCAGGAATATTACATACAGGACATTTTTTACCAGTTGTCCAACTATATGTGCAAAATGTGCATTTCCATGTGCAAACTGGATTTGCAGAACAAGTATTATACCAAAATGCAACTTCATATATCTACCTGTGCATTGACTAATCTATACTATAACTGTAAACTTTCATCTTCTACACAGAATTGCCTCTGTTTTTTGGTGTACTATACAAAAATGTTCATTTTAGATGTCTGTAGGAAAACTTCTCCCTGGATATGTTTTGGAAGGGATCAAATTATAGCTTAGTTAACTGCATACTTTTTGCAATCACCTACATGTAAAAAAATACAAGAGGATAACTTTATATGCTGGTGCTTCTAAAAAAAGGCTGTCAGCTGCTGCCATTAAAAAAGAAAGCAAAAATCATAGGAATATAAGCAGTAAATGTGTTATGTTGTCATGACAACTGCCATTTCTAGTCTGGAGAGCTGAGAGAAAAAACATGCACGCACTGAAGAATAGGAGAGAAAACTTTACAAAACGTCCAGGCCAAAATTAGTATTAAGCCAAAATGTCTCAAATATTTCCAAGGAAAGATAAAAAGAATTTGTTGTATCCATTGATTGATATTGAAAAATGCTAAGAAACATGTAAGCACAAAGGAAAAATCATTATCTGGTAATGTTAAGTATTTGTGGATTGTTTGCAAAGGAAAACGACAGTGTTATTAAGAAGGAAACCTGCATGCAAGTTTCCACCATTCTAGGTTTCTTGAAAGAAAAAGAATTTCCATGTTATTTAAGCACAATTAAGTTACGGACACAGTGAAGACATCTTCATCTAACAAGTTGTTTTCTAGATAAATACCCTTCTTGCTTTTCCAGAACTTGATTTTATTACGAGCACAGTTTGTGACATAAACAGGAACTGATTCAACATCCAGGAAAGGAGACAGCTTCCATGACTGGGGTTTTATCTGTTGACTAATTTCACTTAGGTACACTAATGAGGAGTGAAAACTTTTAGCACCACAGTTCTCAAAGTCATAACACAGAGTCAGATTAAACAGCATCCTATTGGTCACATCTGTGGTAGGTTAACCTTGGCTGGATACCAGGTGCCCACCAGGCCCCTCTATCACTCCCCCTTCAGCCAAATAAAGGGAGAGAAAAAGATCAAAAACTCGTGGGTCAAGATAAAAGCAGTTTAATTAAAGCAAAGGCCCAGGCCATGCACAGAAACAAAAGGCAAACAAA
>NW_010143536.1:82972-85899 GCF_000699245.1 Pterocles gutturalis
GGAGGCCCCGTGTTCCGGACCAGCCAATCCGGGCCAGCTGTCCCGGCCCCGCCCCCTCCCAAGCTGTGTTATCAGCACCCTGCTGGCGGCCAGGGTGACACCCAGCGCTGTGAGGGTGCTGGGGGGATGCTGACTCCAGCTCAGCCAGACCCAATACAACATCTCATGCAATGAAAGAAACTTGAAAAGTGAGTATAAAGTCTGAGATATACCCTTGTTTTTTTTCTGAGACAGATCATCTTGCAAAGAGTAGTGAACTGAATGCACATTACTATATCCCTTAGTTTTCTCTCACTCCTGGAAACTGTATTAGGAAGATCTTTATTTTACTTGTGTAATTCATACATTAGAAACTGTATTCGGAAGGTCTTTATTTTACTTGTGTAATTCATACATTTTACATTAAATTCCCTATACTTCTTCAAATTGTACCTCAAACAAAACATTTCCCTGTGGTGCAGCTAGCCTTACTGATGAGGAAAGGAGAAAGCTGGGGGTATTAATAATTAAGCAGAGGATCTCTAGAAGCAGGAGGGAGCCAGGAAATCTCTGAAACTTGTTTTAGGATCCAGAAGACAATTAGAGCTTTGATAATAATAAAAGATTCATAAGAAGCAAGGTCTATAAAAGGCTTTGCAGATACTTCCAAAGTGAAAGGAAGGAAAAAAAAAAGCAGATTCATTACTTAATTGAACAGGAAACTAAGTAATGAGTGATGCAAGTGTATGTTCTCAGTGAACTCCCTGATTCAATTTATACATAAAAACATTCAGATGCAAGCAGATGTTTAATGCAGTTATATTAACAGTGCACAGGTGTCCAGATCAGAGTAGGAGAAAAGAATAGATAATTTCAGTGTATTACAGAATGTATGGTAGAGGGTATTTTAGAGTTCAGGGCCTGATGAAAATCTTTGGGAGGGATAGTTAAAGCAAACATTTACCTTAGCATTTTGTTGTTGCTATTGTTGTTGTTGTTATTAGAAGAGAAGGAGGGCCCAAGAGTTTAGAAAAAGGGTTTTTTATTAAAAAAAAATAAAAATCAGTATAGAGTAGGATAAAGTCTGAGAATTAGGATTTTTCAGATTAACCTCATCAACAGGCAATAGACTTAAATTTTTAAAAAATAATAATATATAAGCATGTACAAGAGAGTAAGGAGTAACTCACAGTGCAAACTTTGTTTGAGAAGCAACTTCTCCAAGCAAATAAAATCTTAATTTTAGCATGGTTACTAGTACAAACACAAACATAGATTCAGTATTGTCTTTACTTTAGTAAGGCTTCCGATACCAACTCACAGAATTAGGAAACACAGTTTTGGTAAGGAAATATATTTTGGGAAAATTTACCATAAAATGGGCACATACTTTGTTGAAAAATTCTGCTTAGATCTAACTGTGATAGGTTTCCATCAAAAAGGAAGGCAAATATAATCAGTCTCTTCTATGCCCAAGTTTGTGCCCTTATTTCCAGTAATGATTCAGATTACGAAAAAGATAATATACTTATAAAATACACAGACGGCTCCAAAGAAGAACAGACTAAGAACTTTTCAAAAGACAGGATAAGATTCCAAAATAATCTCAGTAAATTGGAGAAATAGTCTAAAATCAAGGAGAGAAAATTAGATAAAGACAAGGGTAAATTCTGTAAGAGGGACAAACAAAATATGTAATTCCAAAACAGGGAACTCAGGGCACATTGGCAGTATTGCAGAAAATGTATGGTGAATTATAATGAATTGCAAACAAAATATGAATAACCAGCATGAAACAGTAACAAAAACTCCCAAGTCTCATTCTGGGATATCTTACAGAGAGCACAATTTACAAGGCACAGAAGATAACTCTTTCATTAAACTCAGATGAGGCTTTGCCTAGAGTAATATCCGGTTTGCAAACACAATTTTGTGGATCATTTGGAAAAATCCAGCAGTCAAAAAGAAGAATTGGTGGATTAAAAATGAAGTTTGAAGGAGTGATATTTTAAAGATCTGGTTTACGTCCAGAAAAAGAAAGATGAAGAGCAATGTCTGTGTGTAACCCATTTTCCCATATCGCTACTGAGCAAATGGAAGAACAAACTGGCTCAATTTTCAGAAACCTTTTAAATCAGAAAGTAGAAAACATATTTGTCTGTCAGCACAGTTAAGTTCTGGAAAAACGGAGTTTGGGAGAGGGGCTCTGGAATCTCCTCCTTTACAGAACTTCATCATCATCGTCATCACCAGTCAAGACAAGCATGTTGCTATGAGCCTGCTGTACCCGTTGGAGCTGAGAGAAGAAGATGGCCTGGATGGTTCTCCCCAGGTAGCGAATCTCTGACTCCAGGTTAGCCAAGCCCCTGCTCTGTTTCACAGTAGTTAACAGGAATAATCCAATTCTCACTTGCGTGACCAGGGGCCTCCCACCAAAAGTCAGGGAATAATAGTTCTCTGTGTCATTGTGGTGGCACTGGGCACTGAATGTCACTTTCTTATTAGTGTAAATGTTTCCATAATGGAGACTGTCAAAAAAGGCACATAAAAATTAGTCAGGGGTTAAGACTTACTGATTCACTGCAACAGATTAAAGCTCTGATTAATGAAGATACTTAAGCAGTGTGTGACTTGTACATTTGAGTAATCTCTCAAATTGAGCATGCTTATTATAACTACATGTATAGAATACAATGGCTTCCATTAAGGTCTTGTACATCCCAAAATTCATGGTAAAATCCTCTTGCCTTCTGTATACAAAATTGGAAGAGGCAGAACTTCAGAAAACACATTTCTAGAAATTATCACTGTCAGAGAGCTGGACTAGGCTACCTTAAATGTCTCTACCCACCTCTCAGACTTTGTTTATGCCTGTGTGCTGTGTTCACCTTAATCCTATAACCCATGTCAATCACTGTAATAAGACCATTAACATGCTGCATCTTTCC
>NW_010143536.1:85930-134656 GCF_000699245.1 Pterocles gutturalis
GTATGGGTATGTATGTGTCTTTACCTATCAGCTCCACTTTCCTGCACCCCAATTCTTGACATGCAACTTTTCCTTCTTACTCAAATTCAAAAAACTTGTGATTCTACAGCAGCAAAAATCCCAATGATTTCTTTGTACAATATAATGACAAATATTTTTAAAACTCTGGGAAAGAACCAAATTCTCACACATTCCAAGTTAAACAAACACTTTTGCTTCTCCCAGCTACCGGGTTTCATTTCTCACTGCTTTAGTTCTTCCTTAATCATTTGCCCCTTTTGATTTGGTAGGGTTAGATGTCTACTTTGAACCAGTGTAAAGACAACACCAATGGAGAATATATTCTACAGACAGGAGGTCATGTGAAGTGCCTTGAAACTAATATGGTTTTATGATACTGAGTGTGGTGCAAGGAACCAAGGCATGACTCTGGTTAAAATAATATGGTTTTTGATACTGAGTGTGGGGCAAGGAACCAAGGCATGACTCTGGTTAAAGAATCAGAAAGGTTTGTTTATATGTTTGACCACAAAATGAAATTCTAACTTCAAGTTATATCCTGTGAGATCAATGGTAATTATATTTGCTTTGCAAGGATAAACATCTCATCTCATTTAACATGCCTTCCCTTTCATCTTTACTGCATGAAGCAGATTGAGTATCCCTGTGTATTGCTTTTGGAGGTACCTGCCTGTAAATAAGAGTCAATGCAAACACACACTCTGAAGTATTCTGTAACACATAAGGCTTATTGATGATGTCATAAAATTCAACCCACTTCCTAAATACACAAAATCACTAGGCTTTTAAATAAACAACAATTTTTAAAAAAAGAACATGATTTCTTGGTCATGAGGAGGAAGAACAGGAAAGCATAACAGTTCTCTGTTTCACTGTGAATGCATGTACCTATTAAATAATCCTGATGAATGTAAAAAGCAGCCACATAATTTTCACTCAGGTACAAACATAGAATAAAACGGAGGTTTCTAAAGAATGAAATGAAGAAATAAAGTATTCAAATTTATGCCTCATATGGGACATTAACACAAAAAATCCTTAAAAATAGTTCTTTTTAACAAGACAAATACATCAGCATTCAAAAATAAGTATTTGACATGGAGACATCGTGTGAATGGAGGGCTTCACTGTACTGTTACCTGGTCTGATGAATTTTTGATAATTGAAAGATGAGGAGAATTAAACAGTGGCTTGACAGTTCTCTCATTAGGTTTTAGGACATAAGTAATATGTCACATGTATTTGAGTTGTGTAATCACCAAAGTGAGGGTAAAGTAACGCAGAGCAGATCTGTCCCATGCAGCAAAATGAGTGCAGGGAACAACAGCTCCTACTTAGGGAGCCTGTTTTGGAACCAGTCAGGAGTTACAGTGTGGTACAAACCCCATGCAAGTGTAGTCACCCTGCTCTGAGAAGCGAGCTTCTGTTCATGTCCATAGTATTGCACTATGAGGGTGGGTACACTGGCTTGGTGGTGCTGGCTCAGGGTGGCTGGAGTTACTTCATAGCTCAGACATGCCTCCTGTAGAGTCAAAAACCAATGTATGAAATTGTTTTGTATTCTACAGCAGATTATTGTTAAATGATAAATCAAGTTCAAGGGTTTGGTCCTAATCTTCACAGTTCTACAGAAGTCTGTCCCAAAGCAATCAGCAAACAGATCACACTGTCTGAGTATGACCTCCCATAGTAGCTCCTGTCCTTTCCTATGATGGCACTGTTGAATTTACCAGAAAAAAAAATGCCGGTCTAAGACAGGAGAATTAACCTTTTGTGCTTATAGAGATGTAAAGAGCCACAGACTTCATGGATAGCTGAATAAACATAAAAGACACCTCTTCATCATAGCTCTTGGCATTACAAATTCTTTCAGTACAAATGGATGAAGAAACATACAATCATCTACATGGTGATAAAGCCTGCAGAATTATGGTGAGTAGACAGAAAACTGAGATGAGAAAACTTTTACTTTATTTAGGCTAAAATCAGAAGGTCTGGAAACGTGAAATTAGGAACTATTTTTTAAAAAAATATTTTTTCAGAGATCCATCATCCACAATTCACATTGATTTATTGGGTTCAGCAACTGCAAACAGCTTTTATCAGAATAATTTTAACTTTAAACACTGTTTAGTAAGTATGTGGAGAAGGCCCAGAAAAAAATTAACGGTCCCAGAGTAAAAGCAATTACATCAGAGTTCTATAAATTCTCAGTGTGAATGTTCTGTAGGCAGAAAGTACATTTATGACTAGGAGTAGAATGACATCTATTTGGTGCTGTGAAATGTGGTTTTATTTGTTGTTGTCGTCTTGT
Organism: Pterocles gutturalis; assembly: GCF_000699245.1. Lineage (NCBI taxonomy): Eukaryota > Metazoa > Chordata > Aves > Pterocliformes > Pteroclidae > Pterocles > Pterocles gutturalis. The sequence goes on from NW_010143536.1 coordinate 88,266, forward strand.
GTGACAATCAGGTACCTCAGACATTTATGGTTTTAAGCAGATTATGCAGTTGATACATATACATTGTGGGGGGTTTCTCGTAGGATTATTTTTGATAATGAATAATTACATAGTATGTTATAGTGATATTATATTATGAAAACAAAGCCCTTGAAGAGATATTTTTTTTTTTGTAACGAATAATTTGCTATGTTGCTTTTTAGATAAGATTACAAACGTTAGGTGCAAGTTAATGTTTGGCTGGTAATATTATAAGAACACTGGGAAGAACTGTATCACCAAACTAGAATTTAGCTTGATCAGTGAAAGTTAAGATTGGTTTTACATGCAGTTTTAGTAAACAAAAGGTGGCATTGTTTTTTTAGGCATCAGAAGGTTCTGGAAAACAAAATGTAATGTTGTTCTCATTGTTTCTCTAATTATCTTCACAAATTTGCATAATTTTTAAAGCCCAGACTAAAAACCTATTCACTTAATAAACTTTAGATCAATATTCGTCAACACCAGAGTAACTGATTTTCTAGTCAAAGAACTGAAAATGTTTTAATACATAGCAATTAGATCCAAGATGGTCACTTAAAGCCGTTTACTATCTTAATACTGTAACTGACTCTTTAAAAAATCTCTGCATAACTTTTTCTCACTTCTCAGAGCTTAATGTATATACATTTCAATATTAGAAGTCTTTACTCCTAGCACGACACACACAAAAAAATAATTGAAAGAGGGAATTTTGCACTGTATCCTCAGTTGTACAAGTGATACAAGAGGAATTCTTCCAATACATATTGCATGACAGTGAATTCTCATTTCATTCCTCCCCAGAGCCAGAAACCTATTGAAGTCTTTGGAGTTATATGATTTCATTTTGGTTGTAATTCAGGGTTTTAATGTAGAGACTTCCGACTGTAAGAATGAATAGTGATCCTGAACACATTTGTATATGCTGGGTGCTTAAATTTAAGCCTTTTTAAGGTACCAAGGGTTAGGCATCCAAAAGTTGAAGAAGAAAAAGCCAATTTAATCATGCACTTAATTGTAGTCTGTCCATCAAAAGTTTTGTGTTAAGGGTCATTCTGCTTGCTTCGTGAAAAGAAAGAAGAAGGGGCTACAGGAGAAATCTAACAGAATTTAAGTATACTGCTTTTCCATTAAGTATTTCAGGGTCAGCTTCTTCTCCAAAAGAACAGAGCAGTGTGAAATAGGAAGCTCTGATTTTTTTACGTAAGGAAATATTTTTTGGTTTGTTTCTGTTATTGCTCCAATTCATCCAGTCTTCATTAAAGAACAGCCCCATTGATATCTGTGAGAAATGATATAATAACTCCTTTGTATGCCTTCTCTTAAATGTTAAAAGTAATTATCCTGTCCCTTTACAAAGCATTCTACCATTCTGCTAGAAAAGATCTCAAGAAGTCATGGCCTTATCATAGAATGAACTATGTTTTGTGAACAGCATACCTATTATCTCTGAGAAAAAAAGGTATAATTTGTCCTTTTGCCTAGGGCTTGCTGGCATAAACTCTGAAGGAATAACTTCATTTGTGCCACCCCATTTTGCCTTCAAAAAAGAGAAAGAGAAGAAAGGGATGGGGTAAAATCCTACAACTACTCTCTCATTCAGGCATCAAATGCATTCAAACCCCTCCTAAGTATGACAACATCATCTTCATTCAAGACAAAAGGTTTTCTTATTATTAATATTTATATTCTGCTTCAATACCATTTTCTCTGTTGAGTTATCTCAGCAGAGTGCTCTACTTGGTCCACAAGAGTTCTTATTCTTTGTTTTAATTTATTTTAAATTTCTGTGATTCCGAAGTCCAGCCTAAATCCCAGTTTTCAAAAGGAAAAAGAAGCTGAGGATTATTATAATTATTATCATTATTGAGAAATATTTCCAAATTCTTGCAGTAATCCAAAGTAAATTAAATGGTTTGTGAGAGTTTGTGTGTCTGCGAATGTGTTAAATCAGTGGTTTTCAACCAGAATCTCTAGGGCATTTATGGAACTGTACACTACTACTCAGTTACATAAGACAATGGAAAAAAAGAAAGAGCATTAACAGTAGGCTTAATGTTGTTAAATAATGGAAACATTAGACTTCTTTTAGGCATCTGCATACCAGTAGTAGAATAGACTTTTGTAAGCACCAAAAAGATACCTGAATTTCTCAGTCTTTATTAGAATTATGGCCAGCTTTCTGAAAGCTGATCTCCACCGTTGTTTTGAATGCCTAAATTACCTTAGGCCTGACTTGTTACGTTACTTTAAAACAATCTATAGAAGATGATCTCTAAAACAGTGATAGACAATCTGCTTTAAAAAAGGATGTGTGGTAACATCTGCCCAGGTTTTCTTCCAGTCTCATGACAGAGGATATCATAGGTGTAGGAAGTTGGTGGAATAGGTGCTCTGACGCATGGACCACACACCTGATAAAGGTTTTTATTACTATGACTGACAGTGCAATCCTCAGAGAAAATGGAAAGTCCACATTTCCATATGCAAGTTTGAGAAGGGATCTTCTGCTGTTGACATTGTACTGTGAAATGGTCACACATTTGCATAAAGGGAGGATTTATGAAGAATTCATCCCATATAAATTATTCATCTGCCTAAACTGTCATTCAGAAATTACAGAGACAAGTAGATTGCTCAAAACCATCTCAAAACACCATTCCTCAATTTTTCTCAACTGAAAAACCATCTAACCTTCTCAGCAAAATACCTCAAAGATAATTTTAGAGAGTACTTTCCACTGAAAGGGAAGTGACAGGGAAAGGAGAAGAGGAGGTTGTCTGGGAATGATGCAATAATGGCTTTACCACCATCTGTGTAATCAGTGAACACCTTGTGTGGATATGCAGTGTGGAAATGGGACCATGAAGTTACAGTCCACAATGAGATTTCCACACATCGCATGACCATCAGTATGGGTATCTAAAACTCCCTTCCTGATCTCTCCTCTGCCTCTCTGTTCCTGATAGACCTAAGTGTTGATCAAAACTGGCTGCAGGCAGCTGGCTTTTGCTCCTACAGCACTGTAAAGGAATGGAGATTTTGGCTGATGGTTAAGAAAATGCAGACACTACTATCTGCCATGGTGGGTAGTGGCTAGGCTCATGTTCCAGTGTTTAGTAGACTACCTTCTGAGGACTTCCAGACAACTGGTGAGAAGCATCAGTGTGGAATAACATCTAGTAATGATCTGATCTTCTCTGTGCATTTATAACATCCTTATTAGCTTTCATAAGCAACCTTTTTTTTTCCCACCTAAAGGTTTACAGATAACTTCTTCTCTGGATGAAAACTCAAGGTGAAGATGCACGTGCCTCTCTTCAATTATGACACCAATTCTATCAGCTTTCATGCAACACAGAGGAGCGTCATCAACTGGTTATAAAAGGCAAAAAAATAACGCATATAGCACTTGACCTCCAAGCTGAGTTCTGGCAGCCTCCCAAGGTCCACATACCAAAGGCAAAAACAGTTCAAACTATTTCATAAACTCCAACAACTATAGGAAACACATTGAATAAAGATAAGCCTTCATATTCAGACTCTTTCAAAATAAAAAGATAAATTTGAAGGAATTTAGACATAAGGAAAAGTTAACAGTTAAGACAGTGACACAGTGGAACAGACTGCCTAGGAAGCTTGTGGAGTCTCCATTGCCAGAGGACTGTCAGACTAGGTAAGCATACAAGAGCACAGATGGATGTTGTACAGTTCATGGCAGGAGGATGGATTACACATCTTCTCTTTCAGTCTTCTTGTCCTGGTTTCGGCTGCGACAGTAGCTAGTATGAGACCATGTTTTGGATTTGTGCTGAGAAGAAGTCTGGTGAGATACTGACGTTTATAGTTGCTGCCAGGACAGTCAAGGACTTTTCAGGTTCTCTGCTGTGCCAGTGTCTGCAGGTGCAGGAGAAGCTGGAAGGGAGCACAGCCCACAGTTACTAGCCTAGGATTTGATCCTACGTTTTGCACAGTATATAGATAAGGATCTGTCCAGAAGTTCTCTCTTGGTCATCTCTCTTGCTCTCGGACTCTCAAGCTCTTCTCTTTTCCAGAATTGTGGTTCTGGGACTCTTACTGCTCTGAGATCATTAACCAGGAACAGACTGGGTCCCGGCCATCAGGTGGTGAGCAGTTGCACTGTTTATCACTATTTTGTATCTTTGTGTATTATTATTATTATAATATTCGGGTTTATTGTATTTTAGTTATCAATTGTTCTTATTTCAACCCATGAGTCTCTTTTCCCTTTACCCCTTTAAATTCTCTCCCTCATTCCCAGGGAGGGATGTATAGTGTGTACTGCTAGCCAAGTGGGTCAAACAATGACACTTATTTTGTGTGATTTTCTTGGTATGATTTTAACCCACGCAATGCCTGCATTTTCTAGCCAGCTGATCAGCAAAGTGCTCTGAAATAAGCTGCATACCCACAGGACTACATATCAGATCTGTCACAGCAAGCACTTTCCATGATTTTACTTAAACTATGATTTTCCCAAGAGAAATGATTCCCAGGAAACATTTATTTTGAACAGACTATCACGTAATAGGTGTAAATTATGAACAACTTGCTACAGGTGTTCCTAAAAATGCCCACAGACATTGTGTGTGGTATCTTCTGTGGTCACTGGTGAAATGTTCTGTTGCTAAAGAAAACCAGAGCAGTAAAACCTTCATATAACAAACAAAGGTTTTACATGTTATATTTCCAGTAGAGAAGCCTGATATCAAGAGATTCTGCTTTCTAATCGATAGAAAAATTCCTCAGGGACTAGGAATATTCTCACATCTCCAGCTCATTTTGTCTTCAGTCTACAGGCAGTGTACAAATCTGGACAGAGCTCAGGTTAGCATGACTGGCATTAAACAAGGTGTGAAAAGACCATTAGCCCTTCTTTTACCCAGTGAAAAATGAAAAGCTAGTGTTGGCAATTGAAAAATCACATTCTGCTGTGTTTTAAAGTTGTCTGCTTATAAGGAAACACAAGCGTGTAACTTTTGTGAAGGGGTTCTGTAAAATGCTTTGCCAAAAATTTTGTTCCATATTCATATACGGAAAAGATGGTTCCAGTTCAGGAGTCTTCAGGAATGTAACAGCAGAAGGCACAGTTTGGGATTGAAAGCATGTCAGAGCCTTCATCAGGTACACCAGACTCCTGGAGTAGAAAAGCAAACTTCCCCTAGGCCCCTTCCTATCCACTACTGTGTGGATGTCTCTTTGCCTGGCCATCGGGGAATATTTCTTCAGAATGAAGTCTATCCTTATTCATGCATCCATTGCCATGAGGAGTGTGAGAGGTCTAATAATCATCCATTGTTAATAAGGACAGTTAAAGTTCAAACTTGTTGCAGCTCATTAATCCAGATTATGTTCTCTCAACTATTTCAAAATATTTTTTTTGGTTGTTTCTTTTTTTAAAGAGTCTTCTCTGACATCATTGACTTCAGGTCTGAAGTTTACTTAAAGGTTGTTTCTTTCTGCTTTCTTTATTCTTCTTTTTTTCTCAGTGATCAGGGTATATGTTGTTTTGAGTATAATTAGATTATAGGTCAAATTCCATCAGTTTTTTTCTGTTATAAGCTTTCTTCCTCCATGTGTCAACAGAAATTCTAAATTTTAAGATTAGATTCTAGTCTTTGTACTCCTGAAACTGATCATCATGAGACCAGTTATCAAATGTCATTACACTTCTCTGTTAGTCTGGCAGCAAGTATTTGGAAAACGTTACCAACTGCCCCAACAGTGCTTGTGTATCTATTGCCTCCACACCTCAATATTTGCTCTTTTAAAAATCTGAGTAACTGGCACATTTTCAAAACTTTCTGAGGCAGCTTAAATGGAGTAATGTTTCCCAAATTCAGTGGTTGTATTCCCAATACAGTTACTACAAATGGGCCAATTAGTGTATGCATGATATCAAGGTGGGCCTGTTGCTCATTTACCTTAAATCTTTATGCTGATATAGTATTTGTTCTCTCCCCAAAGCACTTCTGGCTTGGAACAAACTGTGATTTATTGTATCATGGAGAACATCACATGGCAGTTCAAGACTTGTTGGGAAATAAATAATAAATTACAAATTTAAAAAAGCTTTATTTTTCAACAATTTGCATCTGAAAAGAACTTCTGAAGTTCTTCCTTATTAAAGTAATTACGAAGCATTAAATAAAATTTGGTGTGCCTGGCAAAACAAAAATGGTAACATTGCTAATTATGTCTGCCTACAAGGGAGTGGATTTTAGTACATCCTAAAGCATTTCAGAAGTATGGTGTCTGTTCTAAATAACTTATAGCTGAAGGAAGAATGGACAGACAAGAAGACAGAGAGAAAAGGAAGAAAAATTTCAGAGTAGACAGAAGCCTTAGCAGTGAGCTCATTTAAGGTGTGACAGACCAGAGAGACCTACATGGGGCAGAATAGTGATAATTTTTTTTTATATAAGGACTATGCTGAGCAGTCATAACAATGCACAAAAAAGTCATCTGAGGTTCTCTAATGCACTATCTTTAGGGATAAAGCCTTCATGTGGAAACAGCATGGCTTATTCTGTTTTCACACAAACTAGTTTCACAACAGCAAAAGTCTTTTCACTGTAATAGAATTAACAAGGTTTTGTAAGTAAAAGCAGGCTGCTGAGAGAAGCAAGGAACCCATAAACAAAAGTAGTAGTAGTCTGCTGCAGGATGTGGTAAGAGCACTGGGTATAAGTTATAAACACTTTGGATCGACCACGGGTGTATTAGTTAAGCATTAGCAATACTGAATGTGTTTCATTAGCTTCCCGTCACTGAAGCAGAAGGTCTATGGAATATATATATGCAGTAGAGTTAGGGTTTTCTTTGAAGTCTTCTATAGAATAAAATCAGAATTTTGCTACCATCTGTAGCTATATTTTTCCTCCTCTGTATAATTCCAAGGATACAGATGCTGAATACAAGCAGAGAGGGTAATATGCTCTAGTTTGGAAACTGGCCAGTGAATAGGAAGGGAATATAGTCAGAGATTTTTACGAGATCAGAGGAAAACTAGAAATCTAATGAGCCTGGATACATTCTCTGTAAAGGATCAATAAAGAATTGTGCTGCTCCAAAAGGGTGGAGCTATCTGTTTGTCCACCTTTAAGGAAGTCAGATTATTTTCATCAATTAACCAGATTCTGAATAGTAAATTTTGCTGTCAATACCACCATTTCTCCTCACTTGGTGGAGAGAGGGCTATTACTTGTTACATTATTTTAGCCACATATCTGATAAAACTCTTGTGAAAACAACAGCTACAGAAATGCTTTCTCATATGTTTTGATCTCCAAGGATTTGAGCCCAGAACTGTCCCTGTGTTTTCCCACTCCCACCCAGCTGAAGATACACCAAAGTGACAAACAGAAAAAGAAAGTACTTCTGATGGAGCTGTGAAAGCTAAATGATCTATTGAGACATAAGGGAAAACACTCACCCACTCCATGACATGAAAGAGTACTTTTCTTTAATGTAAGGAAAATGTAGCCAAATCAATCTGCTCAGTGCTGTGGGAAGCTAAAGAAAAGGCTTTTTGGCAATTCGATATAATATAGAAAATATCCAGACCCTGTTTTAAATGGTTTATATTTTCGCTGTGGTAACAGAGTGTTCCAGAGCTGAAGGATCTCCTGTTCCCCTCTGGAGCACTCAACCATTTATGTCCAAAGCCTTCCCTTGGTTGCACTCTTATAATCTTACCTCCGCTGTGATAGCAATGTCATTCAGAGCACTTTAGTTAAAGGCATACTGGGTGGTACCTTTCCTTGTTGTGAGAAACATCTTACCTTAATGTGTCATGTGAGAGACAGGCTCCATTTAGAGGTACAATAAACTAGTTAATCAAAGTTTAGATTCTCTTCTTTCCTATAGCCCATATGCAGCCTTCCTGCAGATACACCATCCGTTGATTTAATGTTTTTCCCTCAGACTACAGAAAGCAGAATTTTTCCTTTCCTGATTCAGGATGCGAGTGTAAGTGAATCAAGGTCAATAAGGCTGTGGTTCAAGAAGGAGACAGTGACAAGATGAGCCACTGCTCTGTTTTATAATCGTGAGCAGTAGCTGTTCAGGTAATAAAAATTTACTCCTAACTTTTTTCTCATGCTGGATCTCATCTAGCTCTACTCAACTATTAACTCTCTTACTCTGTTAATGTCACTAAAGAATATATGTAAAATATGTTATAAATAAGACCAGCAAGTTTTTATAATCTAATAGATAAAACAGCTTCTTGTCACAAAGAACAAGATGTCAAATTGTGATGGGGAGCCTTATATTAACATCTCTATCGTCTCTTTCTCCCTTGTCAGCACAGTGATATATTTTTCTTTCAATGACAACTAAAAATAACTGATTAAAAATGCTCTGAGATTTCACACCTATGAAAACAGGTTAAGGAGAGACAGAACAGGTCAGTCTTATAAAAATATGGTCAAGTGTTTCACAGAACACAATCTGTTATTTTTCATTGCCAGACTGTTAAGAAATCTTTCCCATATCAGGCACACAAGAAAATCATCAGGAAGAGACAAGAGAAATAAGCCAAGGTAAAGACAAGGTAAAGAACCGCTCTCATGTGTCATGCTTTCTATCAGATTTAGAATTGTGGTACAGCCAAATCAGTGCAGAAAATGGGTTTGTACTTAACATGTGAGAAATATTTCTATCTTAGTGAAAATCTGGCCACAGAATAATAATGTTATAGATATTTTACTTTTTTTTTTTTTTTTTACATGAAATATATTAATACTCAGATTGCAACCAACACACTGTCTGTGTTTGTCTGGTTCACTGCAGTCACTGATTCTGAAATTCAGTTTTCTCCTCTCTCTGCTGTAGCTTTCCAGTGTGAAATGAAAGCTGCCCCTTTTGCTTGGCTCAGAGGTATGTAATTCCTGAGAAAGGTCTTTTTGTTTGTCTTTCCTTATTCTAATAAATGGTGTGCAATGGGAAGGTGGTGTTAGCAAAGGATGATCTGCTTTGTGTTTTCCAAAAGATGTGATCTAATGAAGGTCTGTAGTAAACTTTTTAACAGTTTATAAATTGGTTGAAGTAACTAGATTTTTTTAATTTGTTTTTTTTGCAAAGATTGCTTAGTAGTGGAGATTTTTCTTCTGTGTGAAACAAAAGCATACAGTGGTCCTGATTTATTTTATTAGAATGGCTGAACTTCCTGGGCAGATAAAAATTTATAGTGTTAAATGCTTAAAACTGGAGATGTACCATCAGCTTATAAAGAAATTAACTGGAGGAATTACAGCAGCTTCTAGTGGACAAAAGATTCAATTTTGAGAAACCATTTTAATTGTGATTAACAGCTTGCTGTTGCCAGTTAAAGTTTACAAGGCTAATCCTTCTAGCAGTTATAAGGCGATATTCACATTGGTTAACTTTAGCCATCTAAGTTAGGAACCTGAATAAGGAATCTAGTCTTCTCAAGCTGCCCCTGATCAAGGCGCATGAATGTAATTTAAACACCCCTGGAAGGTAATTCAGAGAGGCTGAAGTTGGGGCATTACAGACAGAAAATGGAATTAGGTGTCTAAATTAAGTAGAGAGAATATGCCATCCTTGTGACTTGCTGGTGAGCACATGGGGAGCAGCCTGTAGTAGTCTTGCTTTCTTTTGAGTGTAGCAAGGTCTATGGAGCCCTCTGCCCTCCCTGTACCCACCGGGCAGATCCTGCTGCTGCTGTTGCTGCAGCTGCTGCTTAGTGCAATGCAGGGATTTGGAGCCTACTGTAGGTAACAGGTCACTGCAAGAGCTGCTCCCAGCTAGTCCAGGATTGAAATTACTATGGATTATTTATGACAGATGTATTTAAATGCCTGGCAGAAGATTAAAAAAAAATGAGAGAGGGAGAAAATTGCCAGTTCAGTAAAGAATCTAAAAATTTAATTTAATTTTTTAAAAAATGAAAAAAAGTAAGCAAAAAAAGTGCTTCAAGGGGATTCAGTCATCAAACAGTATTCCACTGAAAGTCTAAAGCTTTTAATATTACATGAGTCACATGAATTATGAAATGTTACAGTCAAAAGATTTCCAGACATTCCCTGCTGATGTATAATCTTCTATCAGTCACTGTCACCTTGTGTTTATATGATCCTCTGCACCACAGAATTGTCTTCAGCCCATAACTGTTAATGTGTTTAACATTTTTTTTACCTTAAGATTCAGCATGGTTGTAATCAAAATGTAGCAGAAAAATTGTGGTGTGAGACATATTTTAGCTGTAGTTGATCTCAACACAGCTTTAGTGTTTCAGACATTTTATAAAAGGAGCCATTTTTTACCTTAAGCAACAGCAAGAAAGTCTAAACTTTCATGATGACCAGCAAATATACACCATTTGCAAAATAACTTGATTAACAGAGTATAAGATTAGCGTGTACACACTTTTGAATTTTCAGATTTAGACCACAGCTGGTGTTAACTGGAATGAGTTCTTTAGCATTGTGGCAGTTTATATCATTGAGGGATCTGCTTATGCTTCTTTTGGGTCTTCTCCTTCTATTTCTTTTACTCTAACAGAGTTTTCACTATCATTTTTTATCCTAACAAGAACAGTCTAACAAACCCTTGTTTGCTCACCCAATGTAAATGCAATTGCTCTTTTGATCTGTCCTGGTAGCCATTGTATAAATGACACAAATGTATAAGGATGATTTTAATTTTGAAATTTCCTGTCTCCCGTGGACAATTAACATGCCAAAATGTTGAAGCAATTTAGATCAAACAATCTAAACAATCTTTTAATAACCACCTACTCACTTATAAATGAATGAGCTCCATTTCCTTCTCTTCTTTCCCTCTCCATCTACTTCAAAGTAAAACAAAGTGGTAGTGCAGCCTATTATTTTCTGGGTTTGCCTTTCTTTAATGAGTCCTATCTTTACTGATCCTCCTGAAAGCTGGGTACCATCTAACCTTGGGACTAGCCTATTTCATGGCCAACCTTATAGCCTGATGTTTAATGGGAGTTCATTGGAAGGACACAGGCAATTTTAAAATAGTTTTATAACTCCGAACTTCAGTCCTACCTTTTTTTTTTTTTTTTTTTTTTTTTTTTTTTTTTTGGTGACTATTGTTGTACTGGTTTAGTAACCATGATGCTGAAAGCAGGGAGAAAATATGTGAATTCTGCTTCTGGTTCTCCCTCAGCACCTCCAATTCCTCGGTCAGTTCTTTGCCCTCCTAGCTGGAAAGCAGCCTGCAGCAAATGCCATGTGCATGTGTAATATGGTTTGAACCTCACTTGGAGCCTCCCTTGTGTTAGACAGCTGCTCTTATACCTATAACTACTGTCACTACAACTTTCTTCTTAACAATTGTGTCATAGAACAGCTCATAGACAAAAGAAGTATGAGGAAAAAGTCTTCTAAATATTTAAGTTCTTTTCGGTTGGGTTACCATGTGTGTTTTAGTCACCAAAACTTTCAGCATTTGCACTGGGAGGGAGATGTCCATATTGGCCCTTCAGTACTGCATCTGGGCATAAAATGATACATTCAAGAGAGAAATGACACTGTACTATGACTACATCTAAACATTACATGTGTACTTATGTTTCAAAACAGGTGCCATCTACTTCGGCTTATTAGATCTGCTTGTATTCCTTTTCAACTTGCCAAAGAGAAAATGTGTTTTGTCTGAGGAGAGATAAAAATCTTTTAAACAATACAAACATGTAATCAAACAAGATTGACTCACTGAGTGACAGAGTAATATTCTGGAGATTTTTTTTTTGATCAATAATATTCTACTTCTTGTAGCAGCAACTTAGGTAATGAGAAAAGAACATTTTTTTGTTCTGTAGGCTTTTAGTCTTTATATGTCACTAGATAAGATGATGAAGTATTCACTTTTTACTCTATCTTAAGATAAGGTTGACTTGTTAGCCATTTGATCACATATAGGATCTCACACCATTGTGTCAGAAAGATAAGGAATACAAGTGCCAAGTCTGATACACTGGTCCTGTCTGGTCTTAAACACTCCTGTTTCTTGAAATGTGGTAGTCGCCCTCTGCAAGTTACCATGCCCAGGTATCGCAACAGCACCAGACCGCTGGAGTGCAGACCTTGAAAAGAAGGAAGCTGCCTTCAGCCCGTTTTCCACACTCACATAGTGCAAAAGGCACCCCACAGCCCGTGTGGAGCAACTCAAAAGTTCATTGTCAGTTATCTACTTTGGGCATCCACACGCATCACAGTTAATTATTTAGCTCATAGTTTTGGAATGAGTTAAACTTGCCATTTATTTGGCTTAAGGTGGCCTATTGCAAGGTCTGTTGTGCTTGGGAGGGTCCCTACAGCTGTTTGTGCTATATAACATCCATGATTTTTCCTCTAGTTTAGCACTCTGACAGACTTCACTGAATTTTACAATTGTTGAGGTGTCCACAACTACCTGTTCGTGCCCATAAGTATCAGCACCCCATTGTGCAAAGCTGCTTTGATTTGAGACACTGCTGTTTTTACAGACACAGATCACAACTACCTTCCAGCATCTGTTATGCTGCAATTTCTTCAGAAAAAGCAGAAATCACAGTACTTGCTTTCTGGAGCTACAGTCAAGAATCTGCATGATAAGGTTTAATATCTGGACTCTAAAGAGTGTTTCCTGGTGCTGTCTGAGCATCCCAGACTCTTCAGACAGCTCTACTTTGCTTTTCTAGACTTTATATTTTGTTTATGTCTTTCTGATTTGGACAGAAATTTAAAAAAACTGGTCACTCATTGCAATAATTAAGTAATTTTTAGGGTCTCTCAAACTGCATTTGAGTTTAATTTAGCCATCAGAGGGTCATTTACTTACCTGCTTCTATATCTGGTTTGGTCAGACCACACAGAGACATTCAGAAGAAACCAGAAGTATTTTTTTGGATTAGTCACACAATTAGTTCTACAAGAGAAAGCTAAGAGTCATTCCCGCATTGTGCAGCTCCATTACATGTGAAACAAACATGCTTTGTTAAAGAGCAGATCAAATAAAAAGGGCATTTCTAATTTCATATCCTACTTTAGAGAAAGTTTTGTTGGTTAGTGAAAAGATGGAGCATAAGGGTTTCTACACTAGAAAATACTATTGCTTGGCCCAGTCTAATCAGTTTTGATCTTTGAATTGACAGATTTTTATTTTTTTTTTTTTTTACTGAACTGTAGTGAAATTAGAATTGCAATGACTTCGAGTGACATCCCTTGGAAGAATGAGATAAAATGTAAAATTCAGAGAAATTACTAATACACATAATTAAATATAAAATGTGCAAAGAAGAAGAAAGTAGAGCATAAATATTGCTGCTACTTCCTCTTTTTTTTCCTTCCTTTTTTTTTTTTTTTACTAGTCCTTTGTTCAGGAAAAAGAGGAAGAAAAAGGAATCAACAACATATGATCAACTGGATTGTCTGATCTGCACTGCCATCTCTGGAGAGCACTTCACATAGAGGAAATGATCCAAAAGATGTCAAATCATCTGTATTTTTTCACATCCCTCAGTGATCTTTAGATAAGGCCTCAATGCTATGCAAACTGCCTCCCCTGTTATCACAAGGATTTTAAGTAGTAAGACTGCAGATAGAAATCCCTTTGAAATTACCATCAAAACTCTCATTTATTTCAGGGGAAAAATCTGAAACCTGAAATGAGGATGGTATATGCAAAAAAAAAAAAAAAAAAAGTTGTGAGTTTACATGTATTCTTCAGGTGTGTCTATAGCTGACTCTTCTTTCTGGAGTAACATTAAGGTATTATCTTTAACCAGCTCTTTGCATTGTCTCTAAGAATACATTTCTGTGATTGCTGCCTAACTAATTTCAGCTGTCACCAGCATCAAGAGAGTACAATTGGTAAACAGCAGAGAGATAATAACAGGCTTTCTGGGCAGTCCTCAGGAGGTCTCGTTTGACTGCTTTCAAACATCTGGGTGAGCAATTAAACAGAAAGCTAGCTAAAACTGATCAAGGTTATGTCCTTGTCAAGTCTCTTGTTTTACTTTACCTCAAAAAAAAAAAATCAAGGAATGGGAGGTGTCAGGGAGCAGCATGTGGGGACACCTCAGCAGGGGTGAATCAAGGGCAACCTCCCACCGGCTGGGCTCTCACCAAGGGGCCCATCAAGAGCCCTGTGCACAGCACGTGGGGACCCAGGGCCAGGGGCCACCCAGGAAATGGGGATGGACACCACAACTTCATGGCAGAGCGCAGGGACCAAGGTGGACTCCGAGGCCCACCGTTGGGAGTGGAGCGGCAGTGGGTGAGCCTGCAGTTATGGTCTTTTGGTACCTTCAGGCCCTGATGGGGGGCTGTGAAAGCCTCTCCACAGTCTTCACGCCCTACTTTAAATTGCACTGTAGAGTGTAAAGTGGGTGTTAATGTGAATTACAGGACCTTGTATGACATCCTTACAAAGAACCCCTACTTCAATGTGGAAGAGGACTGTAGGGGGCTTTGGTGTCAAAAGCAGCTTCTGGGGAAACTGGCAAAAATCTGTGATGCTGAAGGACATCAAGGCATGTCGTGAGAAAGGTGCAGCATGGGCAGAGGGATCCAGGGCAGCAGGTCAGGGATAAATGCAGCATGTATAGGAGCCTGTACCAAGAGGGATAAAAGGTAACTGATGGGTATAGGACTGGGTCACCTGAAGCATCAGAGATTTACTGTGTGCAGATCTCGGCTGGGTGTTTGTCTCCCATGTCATCACCATTCCTTGATATAGCCATAGAGGGCAAGCATCATGATCCTGTATGTCCTGCCTAAGGAAGAAAAAGCTACAGCAGCTTCCAGGCCACATAAGCTTTACCATCCTGTGTGGCAGCAGGATCCATGCAGTGATCTAAGGGCAGTGGCAGCTCCAGGGGAGAGACAGAAATGATGGTGAAGTCATGAAGCTGTGATTGTTTTCCCCATGTTAATGCCGTGTGCAGGATCAAGAGGACAACACTTTTCCTCAGGCTGTGCTGTTTTACGTGCTTGCTGGCCTGGAGTAGGATGTTTGGCTATGCCCAAAAAACAGATGTGACCTATATCCTGACAGATGAAGAAACCTGATGTGGGTTATGGCCTTCGGGAGTAGAGATAATGATGCTTTTTCCTAGAGGCATTAAGAAAAAGACCCTAAAAAAGAAAAGCAAAAAACCAAACAAACCAGAATGAGTGCACTGGGAAGGCTGAAAGGTGCACATGACACATAAGGCAATGGCAGACACACACCCTAATTGTGACTTACCTAATGCTCAGGGTGGTAGATCCCAGGCACCTGTCTATCTGCCTGATAGTTGGGCATGAACATCTTAGCAGGACAGGCTGGCATTTTCTTTTGAATAAAAATAAACAGGTTCAGGAGGAAGGGGTAGCTCTGTGCGTCATCCTCTGGCAGGCTGGAGATGAAAACTGTGTTTAAAAAATGCCTTCCTAGACCAGGTGTAGAAAGACAAGATACAGTAGTCAAATCACCATGGAAAATGACGATTTTATGGATTTTTACAGTTTGGATTATTTTATGCATTTTTAAGAGTACAATATTTAGTAGAATCTCTTTAGATTCTTTTGTAAAAAAAAAAAAAGTTTCATCCTTAGTAGAACCAGCTGACATTTTCACATTAAATGTTTTAAGAGAAAAAAAGTATATGTATTTGTATATATACACACACATTCTGAAATGGTAAAGGTTGCCTAGAGACAATAAAAAGGACAGTCTTTAATTTACTGTAGTGAAGACAGGTTTTTGAACCAAGGGGTCATTTCAATTTAAAAAAAATAATTTGTTTTGGAAAAAACAAATTAACCCCAAATTCATTTTGTTGTTTTAAAATTATTCTCTACATAGAAATTACTATGACTTGCAGTTTTCCTTCATTCAGCTTTATTCTAAAATATTTAATATCTTCAAGAACACTAAGATCCAGAACAAAACATTTTCCCTGTCCCTAGATTGCTTTTTCACCTTCCCTATCACCAAAAAATTAAACTGTTTTTAATTCCCCTGCCTCAGGGAAATTCTTCAGGATTGACAGAACCCAAACAAGTTAAGCATTGGTAAAACTTAATTCTAGATGGAATTTAATGACATTTTCATCCTCCCTGCCTAACAATTGTTTTGAGGTTTACATCTTTGGATTTTTACATGTGTTTTAAAGATAGAAAATTCAATATAATTGATATAAATCATTACAACATGATGGCAAACACAGAGGCAAAAAAGAATGCCACAAATACTTCTGATAAAACAAAGTAATTAAAAACTAAAAAATTATCTAAAACATTCTTCAGTTTAATGGGATCTTGATTTAGGCAAACGATTGTCCTCTTTCAATAATTCACCAAGGTCATTCATTTACAGTTACTCATCTCTCCTGTATTTAAAGACCATTAATTCCTTAGCTACTTAAGGTATAAATCCTCACATAATTTCATAATTAATTTGTGCATACTTTATTCCTTTTCATTTACCATACTTAAAGCTAATTAACTTACATGTTTCTGTAAGGCCCTTAGAGGAACCCCTTAGGAGTTTTTTTTGCAACAAATGAGATAAGTCAAAGTGATAATTTAATGAATGTTCGGGTCTAGATTTTTATCACTGTTACATCATGGGGAATAGCAGTACTGAATAACTGAGTATAGAACTGAACTCACAATCCGGTCTTCAACAGTAGCAACTCAGTATTTTAAGTCATACCCTCTAGCACTGTGCATTCACAAATGTTTATCCATACGGCAAGGATAACCAACTGCAGCAGCTTTAACATGTCAACCCACTCCAAAACAATACTTCTTTCATGACTAGAAAGAAATCCTCTTTTGTTATATTTTTTCTGATGCTTTTATTTCTAAATATTGTCCTGAAGTAGCACTGCCAGAAACCATGTCATTTTGCTTTTCCAGATGAAACAGAGTAGGAAACATTGGAGGAATACCTACGACAATGGCCTTTCTGGAAGAACTCAGTATTACCTGCTCTTTCAAGTTAACCATAGGCAGAACTGGCAAACAGTGAACATTCAGTTCAGTGGTTGAGACATACAAATATCTTAGGCTGAAATGAAGTTTAGGATTCAAAAATTGTAGATGAAGTGAGAGAAAAAAGTTGGGTCAACCCAGAACAATTTGATCCAACCAAAATGTTTTGACTTATTAAATAAGTGTTTTAACGCGCTTATTCTTTTAAAAAGAAAACTGATAATTCAAGAAGAAAAGTCAGTCTTTGGCACATTAGTCAAGCATTTCCAAAACAAACAAAAAAAATATTGAAAATGAATATTTGAATGAATATTTCAAACAAGTAATTTCATAGTTCTTAAACAAATGAAAAGAACTCTTTCTTTTTTTGTCACCTGAAATGCCTTCCAAATTCAGAGTTTTATAATTATTTCCAATTCCTTTGAAAGTTTTATTGGTAAATTCAACAGTTAAAAAGCTGATAAAAATTTTCATCTTCATTATCAGAAGTTTTTTCTTAAAATTTACCTGCTTTTGAATTAAAAATGAACCTGAGGTTTTGCACAAAACAGCTATCTTTTGTTGTTTTAAAATTCGTTTTTATTTCTACTGGCTACAGAGAAAAGCTCCAATACATTAATTATAAAGTGTCTACAAGCAGAATAAAAAGAGGAAAGACATTGACTGCATTTTCTTTTCAGTCTTAGACCTAGAAATCACTGCTTGTAACTTTGGACATTTGACTCACGGTTTGAACATTTGCAGTTGACCCTGAGTTGCAGCAAAGTGGAAAGCAGTAATCAGCAGCAGTAGACATACCCTGGCACTCTGCAAGGACAATTCTCATATTCCTCCAAAAACTCAGAGAAAATATTTCTGCTGAGCAGAACTCTTCTCAGTTTTTATTTAAAATACAATGCCTAACCACCTTTCTGACAGCACTTTTCATATAAATTTCTAGGTCAGACTTACAGCCAGAAAAGAGATTTTGGACAATTCAGTTTGGTTTCAGGTGCATATCAGCATGTCTGAGTGCCTGGTGTTTGAGTATATGAACAGTTTCAAGTGCATGCTACACTAGTTAGAAACTGTGTCAATCTTCCAGCTTGGTTTATTGAGTAAGGCCCTCAGCTGTGTCCTGGCCCTATTTGCATGCATAAAAAGGCTAAAGCAGCACACAGAGGCTTCCAAAAAACCATTATTTATTCAGGACTGTCACCTCTGCAGCACAGGCAGTGTGGGAGATAAGCTCACAGGAGTGCTTCTCAAGCTCTGCTCTGGGTACTGTGCCAGCATAAGTGTGCAGTGGGGCAAAGCCTTAGTGAGCTTAGGAGACTTGCTGTTTAAATGGAAATGGCATTGTGCTGGGCTCATGGATACTGCAGTAAAGTCAGGCAGGCCTGAATGTCTGTGTAAAAAGGAAAAAAAAAAAGAGATGGAAACTCTCTAGCTACCAGAGCAGCCCAGAAGTGGCAGTGCACAGAAGTGTCTGAAAGTCATCTTCACAGCTCAACTTCAGTGCTGGGGACTTTAAAAGATATGTCTTAGATTCACACTCATTCTGCTTAGGTATGGAGAAGAATTTTATCTTTTTCTTGGAGGACATAGACTTGGCTACATATGCAGCTTCTGAAGAGAACACAAACCTAGAACAGCAGTAGAGCAGACTAGGGTTGTTTTTTATTCCAGTGGGAGTTTTTCTGACTCGTTATATCTTCATAAAACACATTCTACTATTAAAAAAAAAAATCTTAATTGCATTTAAACCACAAACAAGCTGAAAAAGATGGCAGCAGTGTGTTTGTAATTGCATCTCTCCATCATATATCCATTTTCCAGTTTCACATTGAGGAGAATTTACGTGTCACCCAAGGAATCAGTTCACTTTATATCATGTACAGTAAATCAAGATCTCTTTGAAATATGTCAGTGGCATAAATGCTTAATGTTTAACATCTGTCCTAATTCATAGTAATGCCTTATAATGCAAACTGGATTAATTCATTGACTAGTATTTCATGTGCAAAATCATCTATACAACTTCTGCATATCTTCCAAGAACTAATTACATGGATATTCGTAGGTTTTTCTTAGAAAACACAGGGTTTAAAAGAAGCTCCTGCTCTTTTCAGGAAACAAAATGTACATGAGTTATAATTGCTTCATTCTGAATTGTTCAGTCAGCTTAAAATGCAGTATAAAGGGCAACCTTTCTGTTAATTAATTATGATTAGGTACTTTTTGCTTAGTTTCTCATTTCAGCAGATTTAAATGGATAGTAGCTCCTGCGTAAATATTATACTTATCTATTTAATGTAGTTTTAGCTTTGTTAGCATAGCATCATTACATAAAGAAGAAATAATTCTCTTCATGACTGTTCTGTCAGAAGACCATTTCTCATGGGAATCCATCACCAGAGGCCTCCGGTTTTGAGCAAGGCAAGAGGCACCCAGAAAGAAGAGTTTAACAAGCACTTGCAGGTGTGAATACTGTCTGACCACACAGAGTTGCTCCTGGGAACTGGCAGGTTCACTCGTGTCACAGCAGCAGCTCAGCTCCCCTGAAGACATTAAGCACTCAGGTAAGACACTGAGGAAGCACAAACCCCTCCACCTGGGCAGCGTCAGGGCAGCCTGAGGAGCTGGAGCGAGAGTTTAAAAGAGAGGGACTTGCCTTCCCCTCCCAGCCGTGAAGAATTCATCAGCTTCCATGGCAGCTGTTCAGCAGCTATGCAGGACAGTTACAGAGGGAAAGGATGGATGCATGAGTGCGGGCTCTGAAAAGCATCATTTGTAGCGAAGCCTTGGTGATAAGAGTCATAAAGCTTGGTACTCCGTGGCCAATTTTACTCCATTGCTAGAGATCGGATAATAAAAAAAGCCTTTGTTCAGAAGTGACGTTTCTGGGAAATTTTATGTGAAAATGGAGATTAATTTTGAAGTTAATATTATGATACTTACTTTGTGATATCAGAGTGAAAATAAGAATTCCAGCTTTTCCATATTGACTCTTACAAAATGACGCAGGCTTTCTGGAAGCATGACTCTGTAGGAAGATGTGAAGCTGTCAGGGGCTTATTAGTGTTACTTCAATTGCATTTGGGATTTATTTAATATTATTGAGGGGACATGGGGCAAGAGAGGAGGGGTTGAGCATGTAGCTCTCACTAGGGTTCAGAAGGGGTATTTTAAGCTTTTGTCCACAAGCTGATGGACTAGAAACCCATTTCACCTTTTCAAAGAAACACTTATTCTTGCATAGGCCTTTGAGTTGGGATACTGTGGCTTTATGGAAAACATTAAATGTGGAAGAATTGTTTTAAAATCTGATTTGACAACAGTGGCATTATCATGAGATTAGGAAATGGTTTAGCTGTGATTTGTAAGTCTTTGCAGCATGACCAGTGGCACGAATGTTCATGCACTATTATTGACTCCATCTGAAGGAAAACAGAGAAAGAGGCTTGAATAATATACAGTGACAAAAACAGAAACACTTGGACCAAACAGGGATTTGTGACCCACTGGGCACACTATTTTTTTCCAGTGATTTAGTCATCTCTTGCCAGTGACAAAATTACTTACCAACCTCACAGTGATACCATGAAAAATGCTCCATGCTTTCTTGATTCAGAGAAGCTTCTGGAGCTCTATATGAATGCTTTCGAACTGTATCTAAATAATTTACTGATTATAAGGTTTTATCAGAGGGAAGGGTACGTTCCTTCCTCTGGCCCAATGTGATGGGTAATGTGGGGATAGAGAGAGATGTATGATTTCTACATTGCCCTATGGAAAAAGAATTTGCTCAGGAGTCTTTCTTCCCAGATACCTGAATACCCCCATATCTATCACAGAGCAAATGTGACAAGATTGCGAATTACAAGGCTACCATGCAGTTTAACCTTTTTTAATTTCCTTCCTCAAACTTTCAGTGAAGGGGAAAAGCACACAAGACCTATTACAGCTGGAATAAGACAACACCAAGAATCTCAGAGTCTGACCTAGCTTAGATTTTATGTAATGGCAGTGGCTCATTAGGTGAAGGAAGTTAATGTTTTCTTCTTTGGTTTTAAAATCCCCAGTTCAATGAAGCTTTAGACTGGCTACTTTTCAATTTACATAAAGAAGCTACTATGGTAACCCTCTTTGTGTTGCTAGGGCAACCATTTAATAATTAGTTCCTTTAAAATTAATTTACCTTTAATAGAGCATTAAAGATTACACACAACACTTACAAAAGGTGTGAACTTTCAGTGGGAAGGAGCCATGCTACCATTTATAACACATCAGAAAGACAACCTTTTTTTCTTTTTTCTTTTTTTTTTTTTTTTTAACAAGGAAACATGATTACTCCTCTTGCTGTATCCACATATATTTATGTGACTTGCATCCCATCTACAGTCTCCACAATATTTTTGGGCTTGGAAAAGATACACTCAATATTATAAAATGTCAACAAGACTGCACCAATTCAGATCTATCAAATGAATGGGTGCCTTCATGTCCTTATGACGTTCTGCTCCATCAGAAAACGGCATCCAGGAAAACTGTTTTTTCACCATCCTCAGAAAGAAGGAAAGAGGTTTATTACTGTGAATGGGCATGCTTTACACTGCATTGTGTGTTGCAAAGACCATCAGTCAGACAAGGCCATGAGATGGTTGGGCAGGACTGCGGAGAGAGGGATGGAAGTTTTGGGGTGCCCATGGGTAGGCAGGGCAGGGTTGTGGGAAGCTGCAGATCAGCCATTTCAGGGAATGAAATTTCGGGAAAAATACAATTTCAGGGAAATTTCACTCTACTTATATTCAGTTAAATGACAATTCAACAGCTGTGAAACTTTATGAATCCATACTTGCTCCCTAATTTACCCACCAGGAATACAGCTTTTACAGACAATATTCTCTAATTGTCTCACTTCTCAGCAGAGGTTGGAAGTTAAGAGTGAGAAAATCCTCCCGTTGATGACATTTTAATTTGATGACCTCAGTTTAGTGGCTAATATTCAACTATTACACTTACAACCTGAACGTTCCCCTTGGTGTTCTGGAGTGTCAATACCTCCCTTTGAAAGACTTACTTGAACTGCCATGGACAGTCTCTCGTGACAAGCAGAGCTCCTCGCCACAAAACTGAAAAGGGGTTTGCACTGCCTTTCCCTTAACTTCCTGAAGATTTGGCGTGCAAGGTGGTTAACACTACTTGCTTTCAGGAGTGAAACTCCATCCCCAAACTGGGGCACTGGTACCTGCAGAGAGTCACAGATTTCAAAGTGGCCTGACATTCAGTTTCAGATAATCCTGAGTCCTATGCAGAATTTCAGATTTAAATTTCCTCTGCTTTGTGATTTGAGGGTCTGTCTGATGCAAACTCAAAGGATACTCTGGGCTGCATGAGAGTGCTTAGAAGAAACATTTCTCCCTCCTCTCCCCTCTTTATCCACAGTCAAGGGGAGGAGAGTCCGTTTAGCTGTCACTCTCCCCTGCGGCCACCTGAGAAGGGAGGTGATCAGAAATGGGAAACCCTCTGAAACCACTGCCCCTGTGGCTCAGAGTAGCTGAGGGAGTGCAGATAAAAGAAATTGCAACAGTGTAAAGGAAATGAGACTGAAAGGAGAAGCACAGCTGAGTCCCAGCTATTTCTCTGATGTGTTTGGACACTCTGCTGAGCCCTTCCCAGCACAGTGACACCACATAGGTGAGCAGACTCCCAACCCCCACAAGCTGAAATGGCTAAAAAGTGTACAAATCTGTCCTTGTCATAACATGGGATTGACACGATTAGCCTGACAGTCTGCTTTTTGATGCCTGTAGCTATTACTGAAGGCATCCTTTTGAAATGTAACCAGAAGAATAGTGAGAATGCAACAATTTTCTAATCACCATCAATTTATCTCGCTTTTCATCTGTCATAAAATATTGGGTAACATCTGGTAAAGAACCCTTTTTTTACTCCCCCTCCAGCACTTCTTTTAAAGTGGCACTGATGAATCTATCTGACTAGGGGCTGTAAAAGAAAAGCAGATGGCACACTTATCACCCAAAAACCAATCCCACAACCTTGTCCTTTACAAGCATCTCTGGTGAGAAGGCAACTTGCTAATGATAGCAATTAGCATCATGGAAATACCAGGAAGGCCAGAACCTAGCAGACAGCATTTCTGATAAGCTCAGGGATTGATACTTTTGAAACAATCCAGACAGGTAGAAGCCATTAGTGTCTAATGTTAATTCATCACAACTAATCAGGTCCTATGGGGACCTGATTATTTTGGCATAACAGTAGCTTGCCAGTAAATGCTAAATCAAGGAGAAAAAAAGAGAGATCTTTGTCTTTTGTCACAGTAGCAGGCGTCTCACATTTTTGTTTCTTCCTGTCATGCTATACGGATGTTCAAAATCAAGCTGTCCTGTGCATATTGTGTTTGGTGAAAATCACTCTTTCTTCCTTCACTTTTTCCACTAAAGGAGAGGAGAAACAGTTCACAACAATTTAGTTGAATGAACCTTGTGCATAGTAACTAATTTCAATTTGCTTTAGCCCGTAATTTTATTCTGTAATTGCAGGACTCCTTGAGAAGGATGCAATGATAGGAACAGAGGTGCCTGGTAGGAGGACAGGGCTTTCAAGGAACAGCAGTTTATTTGTGAGCATCCTTGGAGCAACCTACGTAAACCGAGCACTTTTCCTCATCTTGATGTATTAAGATTACTGATCAAGAAAATGAATTTAGAAGATGTAACATTCTGGTAGGACGACAGGGCTTTCAAGGAACAGCAGTTTACAGAAGACTAATTTGTGAGCATCCTTGGAGCAACCTACGTAAACCGAGCACTTTTCCTCATCTTGATGTATTAAGATTACTGATCAAGAAAATGAATTTAGAAGATGTAACATTTGCAAACAAGTTTCACTATAAACTCTCTTTGTACAACTCAGACTTTTTGGTCACAACACTGGGAAACTGACTTTTCTTCTGAAATTTAGGAATTCTACCAATTTCCTAGTGAACCTTGTCTCTTTTTCAGTGCATTTCTCAGTCTACCTGCCTTATCCCCCTGGTAGGTGATGTGGAAAGAAGTGAGATTAAGTCTTGCTTTGACAAATGACCCTGGGCTTTGCCCTGGTAGCTCTCAGTTGGATAAATCCAGAAAATTGTAATTCTAAGGATTGTCTCAAATTCTTAGCAGTTTAAATGGTGAAGGGCTCTAACAAGCTTCAAGGAGAAAGCCAGCTTATTGCTGAGAACTCATCTTCTATTCAAAATGGAATAAAAGTTGATCTCTATGCAGCTTTTTTACACAGGTAAAACAAATTCTACAACACTCACTAGGAAAAATATTTGTCCAATAAAATTGAAACAAATCAGGGAAATCTATTGTGAATTCAACCACGTTTACTCTCCAGGTGTTCTTGTTAGAACTTTAATCTGCAAGTTGCTTTTATGGCACTTTAGAGCCTTCACAGATTCATTTTAACCCAAAAATGTTCTGTTTATTATGTTAAAGTGGATATTTTATAGTTGCATCATGCCTCACTTTTAAAAGTGGGGCTAAGGGAAAATTAATACCTAGACATGAAATAATGAGCAGATACATGTACACATACAAATATATCCATATAAATATATTTTCCATTTCTGTTGAATAGTTCAGGTCTTGGGGCAGGTCAGGAACCTGTGGTGAAATTAAAGCATTGTCCCATTCACATTCCTGACAGAAGTTCATTGGCACCCACACTGGCTCTGGGATTACCAAGTGCCTGGACAGATAAACTAGGGACTGCAACTATCTTCTGTTTGATCCCTCGTGGTGCTCTCTCTGGTCAGAAAAGTGGTACATTAGCGAGACAACATCTGGCATCTCACATTGTCACATTTGTTCAGAAGATCAATAGAAGACCTCTGTTCACCAGGCAGTCAATCTGTTACCTTTTATAAGCAGTAAATTCACTTAGCAAAGCATGAAGAACAGGAATACAACAGAAATTAATTTACTTTGATCACAGCCAGATCTTGACATTTAGTTTCTACTGTTAGGACAATAATTCTGAATGGTTTGATGCTTTTCCCCTCGTGAGCTACAACACAAAAAAGTCAGCGTTAGTAAGTATATGAATAAAAATAATTCTAACTTGAAAAATATGAAAATCTAGCCACGTTTCCAGAAGACTTCTTAAGCCATGTTTAATGCAGCTTTGGCCTTGCTCACTGTTTGGCTGGATGATCTCTTTAAAATGCTGTTTTCTACCAACAATCTAGTTAATAAGATATGCACCTTTATAAACATTGCTATAGCCCATATCTTGTCAGTAACACTTGAAGTTCTCATGTTGTTGTTTACAGTCTATCAGTAAACAAATACTTTGCAAATCAAGACTATTGCAGTAATGAACAGTAGGACTTATTTCATTGTGGTAAAACAGTAAGAAACTCAAAGTAACATGAGAAGAGAGAGTATGTGCAAAAAAAAAAAAAAAAAGAAAAGAAAAAAAATTATCTATGCTTGTCTTTAACTCCTCCTTTGAAAGACCACCTCATAATTTAAACACCATTTCATTGATTTGTGAGGTGGCACCACCATTTAACTTTGACACGGATGAAACAAACCAGCTATATCTTGTTTCGCAAATGTCTGCTCTCCTACTAAGCAGGTGGTCCTGGCTTAGTATCAGCATACATTTCTGATACAATTAGAGATATTGATTATTTTCCTTTATCATCTTGAGTATAATGCTAGTGCCTTAAATACAAAACATTCAGAATAAGAATATTCTTTCCAGTAACCTTATTTTTTAATCAGGAATACTCCTTCAGAACATGATGCAACAGCTTCCTTGGCTCTGTGGATGGATTTTTTTTCTTTTTTTGGTTTACCTCTTTCCTGTAAGAAAGACCTCATGAACAACAAATAATGTTAATGTAATTTTAAAGACTTTCATTTGTCTTGGGCTTTCGTTTTGCTAGATTATCCATTTTGCAACCTCATGCGTGGTGGCTGTTAGTTGGAACGATACCAACAGGAACCTAATAAGTAAGCATCGCTCAAGGATCTTTTGCATTCACCATTTGAGACTGCTCACAATTCTCAATGAACATGCTCTCAAAAGGAAAATTCCTCTCCCAGAGCTATACACCAGAATATTAAAGAGTATCTAGCAGTCAGAAGTATCTTAGATTTCCCCAAAGATGATTTCATTTACCTTTCCAGATTTAAGGGCAGCCTAGGTAGTCTAGCCAGTTTCTCATTTGCAGTTGCTTACTCCCAGAGACTCCGTACTCCCTCATAGTTCCCATTTAGATTAGGTCATGGCATTTCTTCTGGTTTAATCTACTAGATAGCCAGACTCTTGCAATCCCTTCATGTCCCTCTTGCTCCCTTTGCAGACTGCCTTCCCACAGCCAAGCTCCCTCTCATTTTTCTGTTTTGTATTCCCAAAATCTTACATGGCAAGGACCATACGTGTTTCCTTTTCTTCCTTCTCAGCTTTCTATGTACTGTTTACTATAGTATGCTTTTATTTCCTTTCTCTGGGGTGCCTGGGCTCAGTTCTCTCCCCAACTGTCCAGTCCCTCAACTATGTGCAGGCTACACCCCTTTTATTTCTTCTCTCTATGATTTCCAGCCCTGGACCTAAAGTGGCTTCTTAACAGGCTGCTCACTAGGAACTTTTCAACCAAAAAAGGTCCACATTACCAATTGACCCTATTTATACTGAAGTCTTTAGTTCAGCTTTTGCAACTGAAAAACAGAGTACTTGTATATTAAACCATTTGTGGCCAGCAAATACAGATGGACACCACTGCTCTGAGTAGTAATGGATATAACTGGCTCATAGATGATCTTGCATCTACAGTTTAATTGTCTCTCTACGGTTCAAATGCTTGTGTGGTTTTTATTTCTTCGTATTAAGGACAGGATGAGAGAGTTGGGTTTGTTCAGCCTGGAGAAGAGAAGTCTCCAGGGAGACCTTCTTGCAGCCTTCCAGTACTTAAAGGGGACCTACAGGAGAGATGGGGAGGCACTCTTTATCAGGGAGTGTAGTGACAGGACGAGGGGTAACGGTTTTAAGGCAAAAGAGGGTAGATTTAGATTAGATATTAGGAAGAAATTTTTTACTGTGAGGCTGGTGAGGCACTGGAACAGGTTGCCCAGAGAAGCTGTGGATGCCCCATCCCTGGAGGTGTTCAAGGCCAGGCTGGATGAGGCTTTGAGCAACCTGGTCTAGTGGAGGGTGTCCCTGCCCATGGCAGGGGGGTTGGAACTTTAAGGTCCCTTCTAACCCAATTCACTCTATGATACTATGATTCTATGATTCTGTGATCTTTTCTTTACGATTTCTCTCCACGGATTGATAGCCTATGGCTCATTAGCACACTAAAATCACCTGAGATTTAGAAATGGATAATTGGTATAGAATGTAAAAGTTGCCATGTCCACACCATCCAGTGTTCTGATGAAGCAGCAAATGCCTAGGAATTGTGACTATGGTCTCACTTTGCTCAGTAACAGGAATCTGGCCTTGGAAGTTTAGTAGCACAGACCATGAGAATGTCATATAGCACAAGCAGGGACAATAAAGCTCACAAAGCTTTACAGCAGCTTGATTCAAGGAAGGTATTGGTGATGAGTTTCACAATCATGAAGTAAATCCTTTGTCTCTAACTGTACTGCATAGCTGGTTAACAAGTTGTTTTCCATCACATG
Organism: Pterocles gutturalis; assembly: GCF_000699245.1. Taxonomy (NCBI): domain Eukaryota; kingdom Metazoa; phylum Chordata; class Aves; order Pterocliformes; family Pteroclidae; genus Pterocles; species Pterocles gutturalis. The sequence continues at coordinate 115,954 of NW_010143536.1, forward strand.
GTGTCAGACTATGATTTTGGATACATATTTTGAAAACATACCTATAATTAAAAATATATATACAATAAATCGCAGACTATGTTTATCCCAACTGTCTGCCGCAGTTGCAGGTTGTGCTTCTGCTTCAGTTCCAACAACATCAGGCAGAAACTGAATGTTAGCAGCTTGTGAAGTAGGTAACACAGACAACCAGACCACCCAACAATTTGAACAAATTGAGCAATTTGGCTGGGTCTATACTAATAGCTTACTTATAAGTCTAAACTTTCATTTCAGCTAAAAATCTTGTTTTGGACACAATAAGTGTTGGCTTGGATTTGGCTTTAGTCCAGAGCAAGCCAAAGGGCTGCCCTAGCATGAATATTTGTCCTTATGAAGAGATTAGCTTGTGCAGAAATTTTCCTTCTACAAGCTGTACTGAAGAGGTGTCATGAACAATTTGGTGTTGTCAGACAGAGCCCATGTTTGAGCACAGATGCCAAAGACACACAGAAGCTATATAGGTGCAGGGTGTTGGACAAACGGTTCTTTGAAATGGGGGTATCTTAGAGAAGCAACTAGAAAGACAGGCATTTCTGACAGAACATAGCAACTATGCTCTTAATTCCTAAAAGTCTAAAGGAATTATTTACTTCTGCTTAGTCCTGCTGAGCCAGCACATGCCCAGGGGAGTGAGCTGCACTCGTCCAGGGCTCCAGCATAAGCAGCAACCTGAAGAGAGTTTGAATCACAGTCTTCTCTACTGAGGGTGACCATGCCTGTCTTGGTAAGAAGTCACTTGCCTTTCCCATCCCAGCTCAAGTTTACAGGCCTGGCAGTCAGCAATACTATTCTTTAAAAAGAGGTTAACTTTTCACAATCTTTTTTATGGAAATGTATGAGAAACTGAGCAGAGAAGGTATATCTCCATAAACAGCCTACTAATAAAATCAACATTGTCTCTTGAAGACGAATCCAGTACAGTTTTGACTACCTGTTATTTGAGAATTACAAGTAATCATTAAACTTGAAATAAGGCTAATATAATTCACAGAATATCAGATTTGTTCAGCCTGGTGAGATACTCCTGTCACCTTTCCTTCTCATGCCTCTTTTGTCAAATCTCCAGTTTACTGACTCAAACATTAAGACAAACCTGCACCTGGAGATTCACAGACTTTCATTGGAAATTGTCAGAAGAAAATATAGATGAAAATGACTGACTGAATGATTACAGTAAAAAATGGATGGGAAAAAGAGCTCTGAAGCCATTGAACTATAAAAGGGAGAAAACAAATATCAGGTTTGCAGGTAGAATTCAGTGTTCAAAACTGAAATGAATAAGCAGTGCTAACAGTTTCTTTTTCCACCTCTGTGTACTATGCTGGTACACTAGAGACAGCAGATATTAAAACAACCTAGTTTCCAGATATGTTGAGCTACCTTATTTCAAGATCAAGTCCTGAAGTCAGAACTGAATGAGACCAACTAAGGAAAAAATCAGATATTGACAGGAAACATTTTGTCTTGTCCCCTGTAGTTCCAGTTAGAGATATATAGAATTATAGCCCCAAGACTGCTTCACCTGTGTTTCCTGGTAAATCTTATTGCTCTACTTAACTAGAAGAAAGGAATACTGAGTGAAATAGGTAGCAGAAAGAGATCAGTGAGAAAAAGAAATTTTCCAGCTACAGGAAAATAAAATCTGGTAAGAGAGCAATAGAATAAATTAAAATAACATTTCGTAAACATGGAAATAAACGTTTTTTATCTTCTGAAGGAGTGTGCAATAATATGTGACATTGTACATAATGAATTCCAAGCAGGATGAAAAACACTTTAAAATGGGTGAGGACTAATTTTCTAAGTGACTGACTTGTCTCCAATGTTCTTTTTTATTCAGTTTATTGTTACAGCAGAGGTTCTGTTGCCACATTGAAATATAGATCAGTTATAGTGAAGCGGCACTGTTTTGTATGAGAAGGGATTCACTTCCTTTTATTTTTGCCTGTTTTTTTTTTTTTTTTTTTTTTTTCTGTTATGAAAATGAGCTTTGCTACTTCATGTATTTTCCAATTCGGTTACTGCATTTCTAAAATATTGTTGCTAGCTTGTTTGGTTCTTTTTTCTTCCCTTCCCACCTTGGTTATTTCATGTAAAAAAAAAAAAATAGCTTAGTCCTGTTCTTCCCATTATTCTGAACCTTCAGTTTCCTGTTTGCAGTATCATTTCCATGATACAAATTCTTGCTCTTGCTAAATGAAAAGAACGAGACATCTTTATCACACTGAACTGCCTAATAGCAAGAACAGTATTTAGCAATCTTTTACTGGCTTGCTCTAGAAGGGTTTGAGGCTATAATAATGCTGCAGACTCCTCTTCCACCAGGTACCTCCTCCTGGTGTTGTCCAGCCCCTGACAATTCTCTCTCACCATGGTCCTCCCTGCTGTGTTCATCTAGATACTGGGGAGACAGCTCTTTCGTGAAACTGGATGGAATGGAAAATGGGGAGAGCTTTTGCCCCAGTTAGTTGTCCTTGTCAGGTTTTAAGATGTGCAGAACAGGAGCCTGGTGGAGTTGGAACAACTTATCTGTGAGAGGAAGAGAGTGAAGGAAAGGAGGAGTCAGCAGGGCACTCTCAATCCAGGGCATCCAGTGGTTGTCATGCCTGAGAAACTGCCTTTCTGTCTCTTCCTGCTATTAAAATGTATCAAATCACTTGATTTTTTTATAGTCTCCACAAATGTAAGCCATCTATTTGTTCCATGAAAAACAGATCCTATCAGAAATTACTGGCAGGATTTAAGACATTGAGGAAAGTATCAGAAGGGACTTAAGTTTGACTTGGTCTCTTAAAACAGAGAAGATGTCAAGGTATACAATTCTTCCGCTGAGTCCTCTCAAAAAAATTTTACTTACTGCCTTAGGTAATAGACATTGTTGTGTTTTTCCCACAGAAAAAGCATCCAAATATGGGGCTTGTGAAAATTACATCACAGCACCCACCAGTAATGACTGCCATGTGTCAAGACGTTATTTCACCTGACTGGTATGCTTTGTTCAGGTATATTTTGGCATTTTTACAGAAATCAGTTACACTTTGGAGAATATTTTAAACCATTGGCATTTAATTTCCTGTGCAGTACAGTTTTAACATGGAAACGAGATACTAATACATATCTATCCCTTGACAGGGAAAAAAGGGATTTTTCTGAAGTGAATCCCAACCTAATTCTCAAGTGAGAGTAAAGCATGGGTTGTAAAATTGGAGAAAAAAACCAACAATCTTAAAAACAAATTTAATATTGATAAATTAATGCAGAAAATTTAAATTAAGTTCTGAGAACATTATAAAGTGCTTTTACAGTCTAATAAAAGCCATTTTTCAGATCATCTTCATAGTTTATTGGTTCTCATATAAACACTGCAAGTACATTATTTTTTGTTAGAACAAAATTGAAGTCTTTGATAAGGGACTTGATAAGTACTTGAGCAATACAGATTTGATTGCAACATGTATGCAACAATATAGCCTTAGCAAAATCAACGGATTTAAAGCTGTACACAATACCTATGGACTAGGTGTTATTCATTTAATTGATTTTCATCTAAATGAAAGGCTGATGGAGAAAAGCAGGCTGGGAGCCACTCTCAAACAGTATTTCAAAAGTGCCTTCTCCTGGTTCACCTCTGTCCTCCCTCATAGTACACATTACCTTCCTATGCAGAGAGACTTTTTTATGGCTTTCCAAGAAAAGACAGTGAAAGCATTAATAAGATAATGTCAGCAAAGCCTTTTTAAGTCTGAAAGCATTGTATGAAGTATTCTCTCGATTCTGAGGCTGAGGAGCTTCCATCTTAACCTTCAGCTCAAAAAAAATACATATTAGAGCAATAACAGCCACAAAAATTATTTCATTCTCTAAGTCTCTGCTGAGGACCACCTCTCGATAAAATCAGCTAGAAGAGGATTTTAGCAAGATAAATTGGACTTCAACACTTGCAATGCGGTTTTACAGATTTATTCACAGGGGTTGATAACGGGTGTCCCTTTTTCAAAGGATCTGATAGCCTGTCTGAGGGAATGACTAGACTAGTTCTCTTTTTTGACTACTAGAAACATGCATAGAAATTATTCCTGTACATTTGGAGAGACTAACTTCGTTAGTACAACTACAATATAATACCTGCTGTACTTCATAACACCCTCTGAAAAACTCTGCATTACTGCGTCTTTCTCACTGTGTCAGTGCATTACAGCGTGTCAGTATTTCACTTGTAAAGATCTCAAGGTTGAAGAAAAAAGATAAACTACTGCTGGAATACATATTTTTCCCCTTTCTGCTTTATTTTCTGTTATGGCTAAAAGGTTCCTGCAAAAAGAAAGGTCTTGATCTGAACTCTGAGTGTAGCTGGGCTTTTGATTCATTCTTATTCCTCTGGTAAGGACAGCCCCACAGCCAGGGACCTTCAGACAATTTCAGAAGGAATATCGTATTCCTTGTTGTTGTTGTTGTAGCATTTCAGGTAAAAAAAAAGGCCAGCAATTATTTTAATAAGCTTCTTACTCTTTTGGGGACAAAGGTGAGGAACCATCAGTGGAAGATGAGATCAAGATGTCACTTAGCTCAGTATCTCTGCTCAGCCTAGTGCAGGCTTAATTTCCTCTGACTGTTTACCTGACACGGCTAGCAGAAAAAAAAAAAACAAAACCACAACTGCAGGAACACATGTTAAGCATTGAAAATATCCTGGCGCAAGCCAGTATTTCACACACTCACCCAGACATGTTGCATCTGATCTTTTTTTAGCCAGATTTAACATCAGTGGGACTCTGTATGATATTTGAGGCTTTCAAGCTGCTGCCCAATAGGTTGCTTCTAGAACTGTTTCATAAATAAATAATTTTACTGTCACTGCACACCGCTGTTAGTGTATCCTCAGCTGCACCTACAGACAACTTTTCATAGTTGACTAACAATATATCCAGTATGTCTTAGTTATATTGGTTGTATTAAAGCCACCTACCTGGTACAGCTTAGTGTAATACAACAGGGCTGTGGAAAAAGATTCAGGGTTCTTGCTAGATAAAGGGTGCATGCAAGTATTGAAGATTATTCTAGCAAAAATCATTGCCAAACAAACTAGTTCCAATGCTGAAAAGGTCACTGGCAAATGAAATGTTCTTTAAAGGATTATGTAATTCCTCATATGGGTTTTAATACCAATTTAGTGAGCACTGCCTCCAGGTTCACAGAGCTTTAGATCAGATTTTCAAGTTAGTAATGGATAGAGATCTATGTCACTTCTGCAGCCAGAAACTGCTTGAAGTAGAAAGTGGGAAAGCAACATGAAATGAATACAGTGGGCATTTATCTTCACAGAACCACTGCTTTCAACATAGCACATCAGAAAGCATTACATTCAGATTGTCCCCACCATACAATATAATCAATATGGAATTGACCTTTTGCATTCCTTGGATAGTTGCAGTGTTCTAAAGCATTGAAATAAATAAACAGATGCTCTTAAAAGATGGTAAGTGGCTGCCCTCTGTCTCTACTGTACGTAAAAAAGAAACACTTTGTCTCCTATCACTTTGTAAAGGGTAGAAAAGCAAAGATAGCACATCCTACAATTAAGAGTCCAGTTTACCAGCCAAATAGCTTGCTCAATCCGGAAGTGTAGAATTCAAACTTTGGTTTCCTTTGGTTTAGGTTTCATTTAATACATAGAAAACTATTCTGTGTCTCAAACTAAAAGAAATGGTTGCATATTAAAACATTTTCTACGTTAAAAAAAAATAAGTTTTGCTGTTGGGTTTTTAATTAAAAGTATTTCAAAGGTCAGAACTTCATGCAGAGACTATAAATGAAACCTTAGAGTTTAAATAAGAAGTTTTTTCTTCCTTGCTGTAAATAAGAATGTCCTTACTGGCTATAAATTTATTATTTTCCAAGCATGGCTTGAACCTCAAACTCTTTATTTATGCAGGCAAATCACCTGTTAGATACTCAGGAAGATCTTTACCTAATTCTAAATTAAAGTAGTGCTAAGCAGGAAAAGTCTACCTGGCATCCAAAAAAAAAAAAAAAAAAAAAAAAAAAAAAACAAAAAAAACAAAAAAAAAAAAAAAAAAAAAAAAAAAAGACCAAAAACACCAAAACAAAAAAAAACATACTTGTTTGTAGTCTCTATCTTAAAACACTTTAAAACACTTTATTATAGCTCAGACTGATTCTCCTGTGTACTAAACATGAGTTTTGCATATATAATACAGAGTTTTGGTACTCTGCTGTGTTTTCTCCATTCTCTCCCAGCTGGCTTTTCCTGAGCTAGTGTCATGGATTTGTGTTCTCCAGACTCCAATTTCAGAAGACTTTTACAATATACCTAATATTTTCCCATCTTCTCTGATACTTTCTATTAGTTCTGTGTTCCAAGATGTTTGAATTCACTTGATTTTAATTTCTCTTAAAGTAATAAAAAATCCTTTCTGTTTTTTATCGTATCTGTCTCTCATCCCTTTCTTGGAAATGTGAGTCTGGACATTTAATATTTTGGCAATGTCTCCTTCAGTTAATAAATTCCCTCTGACACTTGACGGAGGCCTTACACTCTTTGACATATGCCTACTTATGTGCTTGAAAAGTATCTAATAAGGTATTTACGATATATTAATATTTTCATTCTTTAGGCTTTGCTTCCCCAAAACTTTCTTCCTCCTAACCTCTTTTTGTGGTTACCCCTAGTCACATCTCCACTTTTCTTCCTCCACCTGATTCGTGCCTCCAGTGACAGGGACTGCACAGTTTGGCATAGCAGCTTCATAGTCTGAGTCACTGCAGACTATGAATATTTCTTCAGCACTGAGCATTTTCACTGTTTGTGTTGCCACACAGCATGCACTGGAACCTGCAGCTTTAATTTTGACTTTGAAGACTATATTTAAGCATTGATCTGATTTACAAAATTTCTGAATGCCCACTGTTACCGTGGGCTTCAAAGTCATTCCCAGTGTAGCTGAGAACTTGGCACTGGGACAGGGGATGTCTGGATAACAAATATGCAAATGATGCATCTCAGCAGCAGCTGCTGGGTTCTGAGTGCTTTGGAAAATCAGGGAGGCATGTGATTGCAGACTTCAAAAACATAACTTTGCATTTCCAGTTTTAAACTCTAGGTCTGCAAGTAAAACTTGCAGAATGTTGGGTGACTTAGAATCCTCATCGCTATCGCTATTCTGTGCTTTTGGTCTTGCATTTGCTAGACCAGTACACGTTAGTATTTCTTTCTCCCTCTATTGATTGTAGTGCTTCTTGTTTGTTTGATTAAGAGGGGTTTCCTACTGTTTGTATGTAAAGCAAAACTTCAGTTAAAGTTCACAAGCCTGGGGGAGTGTATGTTTTATTACAAACTAATTATTTTTTAGTTAATATTAACTTTTATTTTATGGGGCTTGGAGATTTGAACTGAAAGAAATCCAAGTTTCTCTTATGTCTAGTTTTCCCATTTTTTGCACAGCTGGTTACAAGGAAAATATTCCATTACCTATGTGTCTGCTTTTGTGTAGTCCTTATGATTTTAGAATACAAGTGACTCATAAATACTCATTAATTTCTTCGCACAGTAACTCTGAGGGCTGAAAACTGCAATTACATATATTTTCATAATGAGAAATGAGACACCGAATTACTTCCTACTGAACTGACAGAAAGGCCAAACCAAAGTTTTTGTGAGAGCTTTTGTCAGTGTTTATACAGTGACTTTCGGATCAATCTACAGAATTAAAAAAAAAAAATAAGAAGACTGCAACACTAAAATTCATTTTTACAGTTTTAAAAAATATTCTTTGTTTATTCAGGTTACCTCTAAAATGTACTTAATAGTAATTGCATGCTTTCCAAAAATGCTTCCAAGTATTACAATGAAATTTCTGCTTTCTTTGTGGTATAATGTTCTCATTGTACTACTATTACATTGTGTACAGATTATAGAAGTCCTAGAGCAAAACTCTTTGTATTCTTTTATCAAGCTAAACATGCAAGAATAGCTTAATATTCTGGAAGTCCCCAGGTACAATTTCTGTGCCACGGCAGAGGGTGGAAGGCATCTTACTATTTCCAGAAACTATAGAAGTCTAGAAAACCAATTTAAAGATTGAACATTTAACTGTGTATGGCAAAAGTGGGGGAAAACAGATCCTTCCCAGATGACAGGCTGTGAAATGTGGCTGCAGAATTGCCATTGGTATTGAGAATGAGATTTTTCAAGTGCTGCAATACTAGCTCAGGGAAACAGATGTCAATGGAATTTTAAGCAAACAGCTGAAGAAATTATTTCAGAAATAAGCATCAGCCTCTCCTGCTTATTTTCTTTGGAAATGCCCAGAAAATAGTGATTTAGGCCTTATGACTGCTGTTTGGAAGTCTTGGAAGAAAATGTCTATTAGTGAAGTATTTCCAGTCAGACTGAGATTTTTAACCCTACTTCCACATCTGTTTTCCTCTCACTTCCAGTATTTATGAGCTCTGCACAAATTCCATACAATTCTTAAAAAAATGATGTGAAATATTTTATGTAGGGCTAGAAAAGAGGAAGTGATAGGGGACAATAATGGCAGGTGACTTTGAATGTACGAACGGAAAACATTTTAGAAGAATTTGAAATAACCATGGAAATCTATTAGTTCTGAAAACATCCAGGCAGTGAAGGATAGTTTGGGGGGGTTGAAAAGACTTAGAGCTCACTTCTGGAAATACTGATTGCCACCTCATCCCACATACAACAGGTGAGAATGTGTCAGTACACATGGGGAGACACATTCCCACCCTAACAAATTTGAGCACCACTGTTTTCCTTCCCTGTCTTCTCCCTTTTGAGTCACTTCTATACCTGCCCCAAATTAATGGTAATTCATTCTGAGTCACATTTCATTCCAAATATAACTCTTGAGCAATGAATGTGAAATCCAGAAATACTAAGATGACAAACACTTGCTAGTGCAGCCTATATTAGTCTTGGGTATTTAATCTTAAAATATTCCTTTCTTGTGTGTTATATGTGGACTGCAATAGAACAGACCAGAATTACATTTTTCTAAAGTACCTTTTATTCTGTTCACCAGTGCATGTTTCTCTTATTACTGGCGTCCTGATGACTTATTCATTGTTTTTCTAAACTTGACTCTTGACCTTTCCAGCAGGTCTGGACTCATGGCTTTCATACCATACTGAGTCCCTCTTTTGTCCTGTAGGCAAAAATGTACCATGTAATATTTGCCTACTTCCTGTCAGAAAGAGTCCTGTTTATAAGGACCCTCATTCAGAAGGTGTCTGTCTTCTGTTCAGTGACCCCTTGACATTTGTTTCTGGCAATCACTAGGTATACTTCTTTTTTAGGTACTTTTTTTTGGGTACTAAAAATCTTCTTCAGCAAGTAGCTCACCTAAGGTCATGTAGGTACCTACTGGTCTCTTGCCATCATCCATCTTTCCTCCCACTCTTTACAGTTTAGCCTTGTATAGGTTTGCTCTTCTTCCTGATTTCCCTTCTATACTCCTTCCTCTGTTAACGTAGTTGTCAGGATTTTGCTTTCTTTCATACTTAAATATTTTCTTTCTGCCCCACTCTAGTCTGTGCTAGAATCAAACCCTGTTTCATCCCCATTGCCTTTTCCCCTGAGCCTTTTTTCTGCACTCAGAGCATTTATGTAAGAATTGCCACCAAACTTTTACTACATCTTTTCTGCTTTTGTTCCCCAGTTAACAACTCTTCTCTCATTTAGTGGATTTTCTTACCCCAACCATCAATCACCTTGTCACTATCTTCAAGACCCCTCCCACTGCAGCCAGCATTTTACTTGTTCCACAAATAGTCCTCTCAGCCTCCCAAGAGGAACCTGACCAAACAGAGTACCTTTGCATTGCTTTTGCCTTCCTCTTCTTAAACCATTAAATTTACCTATTAAAAACAGATGTTTCTTGACTGCCTTCTCTCTGGCTCCTTTACTTGTTCCAATGACCTCACTGTGTAGCCCGTCTTATTCATGCTCTTTTTATCTTCCATTTTTACTGCTTTCATTACAGAGAACTGCTTCCTGGCCTGTATTTCCTCACAGAAGCATCTTTTTCTTTTACCTCTGAGACATGTCTTTTCTGCATCATTGCAGATGTAAGTAATCTGTCTTTTAGGTTTATAATCTAGGTTTAATCTTTAATTTAAAGTGCCATTTAACATTGACATGTTAAACCTGTTTTTAAATGTGGTAGATTCTTTTTCAGCAGTGGTGGGAGCTTGCAGAGCACTGCAACAATACAGTTTTATTGTCCATTTAAATTCTTACAGCTTTGCCATCTTACAGTTCATTTGCTGTGGCATCACATTGTCTGTTACTGTCAAAGGCAGTTTTGCTCTGCCAGTGTGCATGTAGAGAGCTGCTGCTAAGGTCATTTTCCTAGTCCTCGCTTCGACTTTCACGCTCTGCAATTGCTTTTCCCTTCTGTGTTGCATCAAACAAAGTACTTTTTTAACCTGCCAGGCTCTTCAGGTCTTATTGAACTATCAAGTTGTAATTTTCCTTGTCCAGGTGGTCTTTGAGGCCAACTTTCATCACACCCATGTTAAATTCTGAACTGTGTACATTCAGGCATCGAGTGACATCTCCACCTATTTTTTTATTTCCTACAATCTTTCGTAGAACTCTGTGTTATTCCCTTTCAAACCACTTCTTAAACCACCATTCTTCTTTGATGTGGTGCTCACAAACGTGGGGATTGCTGGGCTTTTGGTGTACTGAGATCAGAAGCCAATCACACCCACAAATGTTGCCTCATTGTTTTCCTTTACTCCTCCCATCTGTCTCTGTCCATCTGTTTTGTCATATAGTTTAATTGTAGTCTCTCTGAGCAGAAAACAGGTTTATACAACCACAGCACCACTACCTACAGCACTTGACACACTGGGATCCTGAACTGTGGCTAAAATTCAAAGATGAAGGTCATAGAGTAATGCAAACAGATAACAGAACAGTAGATACAATTATTAGAATTTTACCAACATTTTACTGATATTTTTTAATTTCCCTGACGAAGACAGTGTTCATGATTTTAAAAAAAATCCTCTTGTCTTTTTCCTAGTAGTTTAGAAATGTTAGTGTTGGGTTTTTTGTCACAACAAACTAATCAACATTAATTTGCATGCATCAATTCTGTCAGAATTTTTCCATCAACTGTTCATGAACATTTTCTCAAAAACAGTCTGTAATGTGCTGACACAACAAGTGTTAAAAGGACACATTAACATTCTTGCCAATAACGACAAGAGGGAGTTAATCCATATGTTGATATGCTGTCAGGCAAAAGCAAACTGAAAACTAAATTTGTCTTTAGGCAAAAAATATAAGGGACATTCTTTGATTTTCTGTTTGTTTATTTGTTTGACTGTTGTCCTCCCCCATGACTTTGGGTGGCTAGGGTGCATAAAAATAAATCCCATGGCTCATGGCAGACATGCGGTCTATGTGTTAGGAAGGTAAATTAAACTTTTGTCTTTTTCTGAGGGCTGCTTTTCTTATTGCACAGTCTAATATTAGGAAGCAGAGAGGATAACAGGTAGCTTGGTCTCCTTTCTGACGCCATTTTCTCAAAGCCTTCAGTGGAGATCCATATGCCTACTACACCGTTTCTACACAGTTACTTCCCTGTCCAAACATCAGGAGCAGAGATGTGTTAGGGACTCTGACTAGAATGTAAAACCAGCAGAGGATCACTTTTAAGGACCAAACTTTCCGACTGGCTATGTGAAACATACTGATGTTTAAAGGACCTGGGGGGTTTTAAAATTATTGTTGTATTTTATTTGATGTGGAATATCAAGGTTTGACTTTCTAGTTTTTCCAACATTTGTGCCTCTCTATGTGGCTACCATGTGCTCCTAAGATGGCTTGCTGAACATCAAGGAACATAATCATGTCTTTAAAAGATTTGCTGAACAGAGAACGTAGCTTTATTCATGAAGAGTTATGGCAATCTTTCATGTGTGTGCCCTGGTTAACAAGGTATTTTGATAGAATTTTCTCCTGATATATAGAATCAGAGCCCTTAATGTCCCTAACCTCTGAAACAATTTTGAATCAGATAATGAAATTCAGTGTGTGCGTGTCATTTGTGTCGTTTAAAATGTCCCCTGAAGCCCAGCAATATAGTGCAGTGCTGTTTTGATACTGACTGCTCAGAAGAACAGTCACTCTACGGTTTGACATTTTCTAATCTGGATGCATGAGATAAGCCAGTTAACAAAGCCCAGTGAGCTCACTATAATGGCAAATGTCAAATAATTTTGTCTTTTGATATTACCGGGTGTTGTACAGAGTTGGATTTGGTACTGCATTACTTGGGTAGCTTTGGAAAGTGCTATCTGCTTCACCTTAATTTGTATATGTATAGATGTAGTTTCTAACTAATGAACATCTCTGCTGACTCTACTGCGTAAAAAGTTTCCCTCCATCAGACAGTGACAACTCAGTCACAATGTTTAAGCATTTGTACTTCCTGATGGTCAGAAAATACAGTACAGTCACTGCCTTAAAAAAACCTTATGGAATTACTTAGCCAGACCACTTCTGGTTTGCATTAAAAAAAACCCACCCTAATTTATACAAAATATCTCTCTTTCTGTATGAATTTATTTCAGACCTCTTTGGACCTATGAGTTCCTAAGTAGAAAGTATGATTTGCTCCTGATGAAAATTATGAGCTGTTGCAATCCCCCTCCTTCCTCCCTCTCCCCATTCAAACTGTGCCTGTATCTGACACTGATGGTCAGTACCCCAAATGTATGATAGGAAGCGTTAATAAATCCTAAATTGGGAAGTTACAGATACATGTGGTTATGTGTAAAGTTTCATCTTAACCTCCTCAGTTAGGGCCAGGAGTTTTTCTTGTTGGCTTTTAATGTATTAGGATAGAAGCAAGAGAAATCCTGAACTCGATTCAGTGTCATGTTTCCTGACTTCAGCAAGGACAGATTTTCTCTCTGAGACTGCCCTCTCAATTTTCACTGTAAAAGTCCGCTCTATCTGTTTCCCCTTGAGAAAGTAGGCCAACCATGTCTTGAGTCACCAGTAGTAGCAGAAATAACCTCTATGGTTAACCAAGGAATTTTATACAATACCTAGTGCTTTACCTCTTCCTGTTGTAATCCTGATAGTGATAATGAACAAGATACATGCCACTTATTGGGTGAAACACAAGGCACTTGGATGTGTCACAGTGTGATGGGTTAGCCCTTGGCTGGGGGCCAAACCACACACACCTGCTCACACAATTCCCGCCCCGACCCAATGATAGGGGAGAGAGTTAAAGGGGTAAATGGAAAAAAGGACTCGTGGGTTAAGGTAAGGACAATTTAATAACTAAACTACAATAATATTGAAAATAATACTATATACATGAGTGATACACAGTGATACTGCCCCCCCCCCACCTGATGACCAAAGGCTCAGCCTGTTCCCGGCTAACGATCCTGGAGAAGGGAGAGTCTGAGTGATACACAGTGATACTGCCTGCCCCGACAAGGACACACGGTTATGTTATTACAGGTAGCTTTTGACAGACACAAACAAGTATAAAACAGGCAACAGATAAAAAAGTAACAAACAATACAGCCCTCTAATGGTAAAAGTGAATGCTAACATTTCAAAGAATAAACAATAACCGCATGAGAGAAATATTTTTGTAGATCATATGAAATGTAGTGCCCATAATCCTTTCTCTGGTACTTCCGATACCAACTGGATTACAGTGAAGAAGGTGTTAAATCCAAAAAGTGGATGATGATGAATGCCAAAGTACAGTAAAAACTTGTAGTCCTGACCTTACAGGTCAGCAGAACTAAGAGAGACAGGAGAAACATGAAGGTTGCGACACTTTCTCTGTGATTGCTCTCCATAACTGCATAGCTCACAAGCTTGCTCTGTGCTTTGGGGTCTCCCTTGCCTGGTTTCAAAAAAACACCACTCCATTGAGAACATTCTTCTTTCCTAAGCTACACTGGGATCTGACTTGACCTCAATCCTACTTTTGAGTGCTGATGGTTGAGCCTATAGCTGCTTTTTTCATTGACGGTACTACAATGCCCTACAATTTCCAAGACAGTGATCCTGTGGTGCTATAAAAGCAGCATCTGAAACTAAGGGATTGTATTCTCTTTGTGAATGTTAGAAAACACTGTGTGAGAGAGAGATGGTTACAGGAAATACACTGGGATAGGTTCCTGGCTCTGCTCTTCATCCAGATCTCTGATCTGTTTGCTTGTCACACATGCTCACTTTTTCCCTTGTGGAACAGTCCAAGGATGGGCAGAAGCTATGTGAGGAACTGGATGAAGATATGTACTAGTAAGATTGTTTATGTAGAATTATTTCTGTTGTTATCTGGGGATGAAACCTGAATTTTAGGGATATACTCCTCCCTGCAGAGTTTTCTGCTGGTTTTCTATTTCATGCCCTTTGTATGGACGACAATCAGTAATGAAGTCCTGGATGTCTAACAGCCAAAGCTAAGAGTCTCATCACTATCCCAATAACTACATTCTGCTCTCATGCCCCCATAGCAGCCTCAGCAAGCCTGACAGCTGAAGTGGAAACACAGGCTACTTCCCCTCTTACCTCATATTTATGAATGAGGAGTTTAATGTCATTTCTGTGTTTAAATCCAGATCTCCTTCTACCAGTAAGCTTACAGCTGTGTCATAGCTGGCCAACAGGGACAGCCACTGTATCATATAAAGATAACATGTGAACTACATTAAAAAAAAAATTACTGTCACTTTTCTCTCCTTATCTGCTATGGTATTCACATATTACATCACACAAACACACTGTAAATTCTTTGTAGCAAAGGTCTTCTTTTGCCCCTTCACTGATATGACTGGGTGTCTCCACTGTGCAGCTAAGTACGTGAATGAAGGGCTAAACTCTGCTCTTCCAGCAATCAGTAAATTGAGCTGTTTCCGATTTTGGCAATGTTTTAATACATTCATATTTTCAGCTGAAGATATAATTTGCTTTCTGTATGATATAAACTGTTTCAGGGCTGATGTAGCCCCCAGGATACTTATTTAGGCTACCCTTGAATCCAGACATTTGTGCAAAGCCTGATTCTTTTGGGGGCTGTTACAGTTAGAACTGCACATAGCATCTCATAAGCATTACTGAAGCTCTTTGGTTAAATCATGACTTAATAAGACATACAAGTTTGCATAGGACACAACAGTTTTGGACCAGTTTGCATGTATTCTAGAATGGAAAGAGACAGCAAATAAGAATATCAGTCTAATTAGAAGCAACTCCAAAAATAACGCCATTAGAATTGCACCAGTGGCACTTCAGTGCATTTTCCGGCTACTCAGAGCTTGAAATACAAGACAGACAGGCTGCTGCAAATCAGCTACTATTAACATGTTTTCACTTTATAATTCAAAAGAAATTGAGACCAAATATATCTTATTCACACATGAGTGATACTAACAGTGACACTGAAGACATGCCATTTGTCATAGTTTCCCACAGTATGCGCCATACTATACTATAGACTGCTTCTTTTTCATCAGTCATATTTCTAATAGCAAGAATTGCATTTTCATTCAGAATCATTTAATGCAATGATGGCTGTTTCATCTGTGAGCATTCATTGTTAGGAAAGCAAATTAGTTTTGTATTTTTCTTTCATGTTTTCCAAAGCAGTTTAGCAGCTGCAAAGGAGAAGACAAGACTACATACATATTACATGGATCATGTGTGGAAAACTAGTGATTTGCATACCTATTATTTATATTTAAAACAATTGATCTATAGGATAGAAGGGCCTTGACAAGACAACTTATGTTTTCAACCTCTCAAGAAATTGTTCTCCATTCATTTTAATTGTGAATGGCTGTTTTCCATGGATACTTAATACTAAAGTTCTCTCTACTGATTGTGAGGCAGCACCTCAAACACCTTGCAGTCCTTTCCAGATTGGGGACTTACACAGAGCTATACATTACAGTTTATCTTCCCAGCTGCTGATATACATCACACTATATTTTATTCCAGAGGTGAAAAATGTATTCTGTGATATACAGAATCCCATAGATTCCTTTCATTATATGAACTCATTTGTGTGAAAGGCAAAGTCTATCAATTCCTTTAGAGTTTTACTAGTATAATTACAATTAGGCCAAATTCCTCTGCCTCAAATGCATTTACCTGAGAAACTTATGTTGGGAATTTAGAAATGCTAAATTCTCTCAACAGTAACAAAGCCAGCTTTCAGTCCCAGTCCAGACCTGATGCACTCTCTGGAAATGTCTCTATTATTCCACTGATTTTATGGGGAACACAGAGAACTTAATCTCTAAATTTAGACACTTAAATTAAGTGCCTTAAATGGGGTGAATCCAGGCTTAAATTCCTGAACTTTTGTTAAAGGTGTTCACCATTGCTGTCCTTGTTTCTCTGAAGGCCTTCTTTAGAGGAAGAAAATTGTCTTGATACCATGAACTGTATGGTTTACAACATATAATGTAAAAATAGTTGTAATATAACTTAAGTTAACATTTGATTTTAGGATCCAGGACACTTGGGATTCCAAACAGACTTTTTCACCTTTGTTTATAAACAAAGCAAATCTTTATGGGCAAGTTGTAATAGCTGAAAAAATAAAAAACCAACACCCACCCACCCCCTCAAACAAGCAAAGTCTATATTATTAAAACCCAGAGGCAGTATTTCTGTCTGCTGAGAGACTTCATGAATGTGCCGGTTTGTTTTTTCCAAAAAACTTTGTGTCCCACTTGATGATGCAGCAGCTTTTTCAGGAGGAGCACTTAGGAATGGGTTCTTCAGTCTCCTCAGATCATCACACATTACACTGCAAAGGTCAATTTTCTTTCACCTCATTTGTCTGGTTGTACACTGTCATTACAGGATCCACTCTACAGAGTTCAGGAGGAGTAGATAGGTGGAGACATAATTTATTTCTCATCATGAAGACACATACTCGGGTCTAATTTTTTGCATGAGTGCCTTTTGCAAGAAGATTGACAGATTATTGTTTTGACTAGGACTTTTTACATACAGACCTGTTTTGTGAGAGGTCCTTCTTTTTGCTGCCTGGCCTCGCTGAGTCACAGGAATCAATTTGGTCAAATGTAGTTTGTAGTTTGTGTTTTTCACTGCGGAAAAGTATAATTTGAGCTGTAAAAATGCCAGACGTAATACCTCTCTCTTCTTTCCCTTCTTTGCAAAGGTGAATCAAATAGACAAAGAGCATCCTGACACTTCATGGCCTCAAAATGCAAATGAAGCATCAATGTGTTTTCAATAACCTGCACTGAAATTAGATAGAAAATACCTGTAATTTTCTTTATGGAGAAATATTTAATTTCTTTATAGTAACAGTGTAGGGCTTTTTCATTTGCTTTGCCATTTCTGTTAGAAAGTAATTATTACAAATTGTGCTGACATTTCTATGACTTTTAAAGGTGTTTTCTTTTGTTTGTTTTCTTTTGGCTTCACCTTTGCTCCTGTGTTCCCATTTCTTTTGTTACATTTTAAAGAATCCCACTAATCAGCTGGAAGCTATATAAACATTGACTGCAATGAAAGCCATATGCTGTTTTTATGGCATCTGAGAGACTATTTTGAGGCACCTATCTGCACAGGTGGGCTGGAATACAGACACAGGAGACCTTCATCCATATCACAGCACACTAACCTACAGCGAATGAGATTCTTTATAAAGAGAAAGAAAAGGGGACATTGTATTGTGATCTTCTTGACTAAGCTCATTACTCTCTGCACCAGGTTACCCCTTGCCCACAGAGATGAAAGGAATTTGTTCACTCACTAAATACTGGGGACAAGGAGTTCTACCCAATGGAGGCTTTGGGAGGACTCAGACCAGGTAGTTATTCTACATTTGAAGACCAGGAAGATATAGTGGTCACTGCCCGATGAAATATCCTCTGCATACGGATGGGAAAGGAGCAGTAGATGATACTCTGGCAGGCTCAGCAAGTATTGGGGCAGCATGACCAGCTGTGGCTAGACCAGTAGCACTTTCCACAGAAACAGACTGAGAACCAAAACCTGCTAAAGCTCCTGTTTGAACATCAAATATTCTTCAGACTACCTATAAGAGAGATTCTGCTTCTCAAGAGCAGTCTGAACTCCTTGGGTGAAGACTGTCAGATGGGCTGGACTTGTACAAAGCATTTGACACTATCCTGTATGACATTCTTGTCTCTAAACTGGAGAGATATGGATTTGACAGAAGGACCACCCACTGGATAAGGAATTGGCTAGATGGTTGCACTCAAAGAGTTGCAGTCAATGGCTCGATATCCAAGTGGAGGCCTGTGGTGGGTTAGCCCTTGGCTCGGGGCCAAGCCACACACACCCGCTCACACAATTCCCGCCCCCACCCAATGATAGGGGAGAGAATAAAAAGGTTAAATGGTAAAGAGGACACATGGGTTGAGATAAGGACAATTTAATAACTAAACTACAATAATATTAAAAATAATACTATATACAAATATACAAATGAGTGATACACAGTGATACTGCTCCCTCCCCACCCAATGATCAAAGGCCCAGCCCGCTTTGGGCCAACAGTCCCAGAGGAGGGGAAAGAATGAGTGACACACAATAATACTGCCCCCCCCCCACTCGATGCCC